>NW_022437269.1:50990-99764 GCF_009761245.1 Sapajus apella
AAATAGGGGAGGGACGGTGGGGGGTGGGGAGTTGGGGAGAGATAGCAAGGGGAGAGATGCCAGATGTAGGTGATGGGGAGGAAGGCAGCAAATCACACTGCCACGTGTGTACCTATGCAACAATCATGCATGTTCTTCACATGTACCCCAAAACCTAAAATGCAGTAAAATAAATAAATGGAAAAAAAATAAAATTAAAAAAAAAAAAAAGAAAACCCTTTAAGGAGACATCTACCCTGGTCAAAGTGAACATTTCTCAGGCATCGTGGCCTAGCAAAGTTGACTCATTAGCTTTCCTATCATGGCCACCTTATACAAACCCTAATAATGATGAAGGTCTATCTGACCAAGACAGGTGACTTCCTAAGATTCTGTAGTAATCATTTTTATCCACCCCAAGCACAGCACAACTCAGGCTCAGCACAACTCTGGCCAGGAATCTGAAGCTGAAGCTGACATGAATGCCTTCCAGGGATGAGGCAGTGATGCGATAGTCAAGGCGTATATGGAAGAACAACCCCAGAGGGCACAGGTGATACCCCTGGACACCAAGACTTTACCCTTGTTAGGGCAACCCCAATAGGACTGCAGTCGTCAGGGAGGAGCTGGCCAAGGCCCCCAGTGTGGCCTCCTACTGAGGGGCCTTTCCCTCTAAGGTTTCTCATCCAGTCCAAACAATCGATTTGCATTTTCCGTTTAGGGGAACTGTCAGAAGGCAGTCATTTCAGAATAGTCATTGACACAGGTTCCTCCTCTTCACAAGAGTGGATGACATTCCTAGGGTGTTCTGTGTGGGATGTTTGGGAGCTGGGTTGCCTCTGCTGTCCCAACATCGCAGCTTGGTCAGGTGTAATCTTGGGTTCAGGATTCAGTGTGGTTTCAAAATTGGCCTTAGTGTAAGACTGTGGGCTCCTCACAGGCAGAGAAACCTACCATCTGTGCTGTCACTGAGTATCTCTGATTCAGTGTTGTACTGTGGGTCTAGGGACACAGTACTGACACGATGCTGATCTTGCCTTTGCTGCATCTGTAAGTAATCAACCACTTCATTCTATTTGGACTTAGTCTTCTTAGCTGCTGAATTTATGAATATATGACAAGCCAAAATAACAGCTGCACTGGCGATCCTTGTGGCCCTGTTAGTCACCACAGGGCTGCTTAGGGACTGCGTGAGCTCTTGATACACTATGACATTGAGTTGTGTGGTGTTGCCTGACCAGAATAGACTTATTCTTCATGGCATCACATACACTAAATAAGTTTTCGGCACATACTACTGACATAGGGTTGGCCTTGTCACACCTCGGTTATTTACAAATCACCTTCAGAATCCATGCCATGTCTGATACCAACCTCACTGGTATTTCATTTACATATTTAAATCAAATAAATTTCTGAAGTCAAAGGCATTTATAAAGGTAGCTTGATATTCCTACTTGAAATTCCAAAGCAGTTATTACACACTAGAGATGTAGTTGGAATGAAAATATTTGAAATTTTAAAGGGATTATGGAACGATAACTAGTAAATTTATCTGCAACGTAATGCCTGCTTCCTATGTTACTTCATTTATTCTTCACAGCAAGTATTTAGTGTAAATATTCTAATTTCGACTTTAGAAATGGGGAAACAGTCTGACAGGATATACGTGTCTTGCCCACCATCTCAAAGCCAGTGTGTGAGAAGCAGGATGGAATCCCATGGCTGTGTCATGCCATAGCCTGTAAGGAGACAGTGTAGGTGGAATCCAAGTAATTTTGCTTCAGCGAGGTTCCCTGGTTGCTTTCCCCTTTCTTCTACCTAGGCCGTAGTTCTGTCATTCAGGTCTATATCTTAGGGAATTCTCACACATTTTGTGGCAAATGGGATATCCTAACAAAGGATGAAGGTAAAGCAATACACAGGGAAAGAAATGACGGAAGAGGCAGGTGGATTCCAAGGCCTCTGTGGACATGATACTCTCCATGTGTTCAGCTAGGCGGAAGCCCTCTGAACCCTGTCCTTTTGGGGTTTGAGGGAGGTTTTCATCATATAGGCATGACTGATTAAACTGTTGGCTCAGCATTGGAAATCAGCTTAACCTCAGCCCCTCTGCCTGTCCTGAAGGTTGGGGATGGGGCTGCAAGTCCCAACCCTCTAAGCCCCCATCCTAGAGCTACCTTGGAGCTACCAGCCATCAGTCAACTCACTAGCATACAAAAAAAATCACTATTTGAAGATTCTAAAAACTGTAGTTGTATGACAGTAAGCAGGGTCCAGGACCAAATATATATTTCACAATATCACACAGGTGTATACCAGCTCAATCAGAGTGCAAAGTTGCAAAAATGATACTATTTTTTATTCAGACAGAGTCTCATTCACCCAGGCTGGAGCTGCAGTGGTGTAAATATGACTACCTGCATCCTCAACCTCCTAGGCTCAAGGGACTGTCCCACCTCAGGCTCCAGAGTAGCTGGAACTACACATACATACATACATGCATACATTCATACATTCATTCATTTATTTTTGTTGAGAGGGGTTTTTTCATGTTGCCCCAGCACGTCTCAATCTCCCAAGTGTAAGCAATCCTGCCTTTACATCCCAATGTGCTTGGACTACAGGTGTAGGCCACTGCATGTGGCCAAAAATTCCAATGGTGTCTAATATATGAGAATAAATGAATAAAAGATGTGCAATACTTCTTTGGAGAAAACTGGAAAGATTTATTGAGTTTTTTTAAAGTCAAATATCTCGGATGAATTCAGTTTGCGTTCTTTCAGCTTGTCTTCATTTAATCCTGTGGTTTCCCTTTCCCTACAACAGAAACATAACAGGAGGGAACATTACTAGCTTAACTGTGTTCAGATGAAATTAAAGTATGCAAAGGACACCAAAGTTTTACTTTTATAGAATGGACTAAAACCAGAAGCCTGTGTCCCCCTATGGCTAACATTTAACGAGACCTCTGTAGAGACCTTGAAGATACACTTCCAAGCACAATATACATTAGCAACATTTTAAAAACATACTCTGCTTTTAGTGCTAGAAGAAAACCAAATGGTAGTCCGAGCTCACAATCCATTAAATCAAGTGAACCTGTTAAAAGGTGCTTGAAGAAGATGGCAAACACTGTGTAGAGTTTTACTCAAAATGCAACCAGAACACAAAAAACCCTAAGAAACAGAAGGAATTTCTGAAAAAATTCCTTCAGAAAAAGTGTATAATTTAATGTTTTGGCTTGAAACTATGGCCTAGATGTCCAACAGGCTCCTGCAAATAGTCTGAAAACTATCTTGTGAGAAAACAGTTAATGTCACATTAGGAAACACATACATGAAATGACAGAAAGGATAGTTTTGTGTTTGTTTATTCTCTATTGTGTGAAAGTGCAATAATATTGTTTTGAGCTAGTTTACCCTTCTTTGTTCTTTTTTAACATACACTAACCATTTGTATCTAATTTTCACCTATAGTTCTCATGTCAATATGAATGACACATTTTTCACCAGAAAGTATTCTGGTTTGTATAATTAATTAAATGATTATATAAGTTTTAAGGTATCACTATCATGATTGATATTAAAATGTGAAGGAGATATACATCATAACTAGTGTGAAAAAATGGACAGGGAAATGAAAACGGAGAGTAAGACATCTGGAGAAGCTCAAAGTAACTATTTTTGAGGGACAACTGGCAAATTTCACAAGTTCTTCCACAGTCTTTGTGATGTTCAGGTATTCAGGTATTACAGGGACATATTAAATGTAGGCATTCCTAGCATATCAACCATTAGATCCACACACTCTGAAAATATTAGTGTTCAAGAATGTATTCCCTTTCAATTATGCCCAACATTCAATACCTGTGTCTTATTCATATTCTATGTTGTGCCTTTTCCATTTTCTTCAAGATTGTTTACTGGATTCTCCCTTCCTAGCTATTTCTCAGAAACAATCTATTAAATGTATTACTTTTGGACTAGTTTTCCTTTTGTTAATGATTTGTACCTTTCATTGACTGCCTGTTTCCTTTTCCCTTATGTTTCTTCGGTAACTCATTTATTATTTATTCCTCAATATCATTTTCTTGTACCATGTAATTAGCTGTCTATTTTAATAAGGTATATATTTAATGCTATGACTGTCCTAAGAATCCAACTGAGGCTTGTTCAATAGGCCCCTGGAATTTTTTTGAAAACATTCTTTTAATGTAAATAGTCTAATGGAGTTGTTCAGCAGTGTAGAGTACAAACATTTAGGTAATTTCTCCCCTAAACATGTAGTGCTTCCTTTAAATTCAGAAGTTCTTCTAATTAAGTCAGCAATTTGGAAAATATGTGTAATAGATACTTCCATAGACTACTCAGGACTTAGTACGTTATAGTCTTTGAACTTTAAGCCTTATCATTTGAAGACTCAAGGCAGGAACCTGTAATATATAACCTCTGATATGGTTAGAGGTTATCCTGTGTGTCTTCAATCTAATTACACACAGTAGCTCACGAAGACTGACAGGAGGGAAGGGATCATGCTTAGCACAGGCGTCTTATAACCAGCTTGAGCATCACTGACCTTCATGCATGATCCCTACTTCACGGGCCACAAAACATGACTGTCTCTTTCCATTTTATTATTCAGTCATTCAAAGCTTCACTGTGGGAAGACTTTAAAATGCAATCATTGGGTTCAGCAAGGGAGGTGGCTCATGCCTATAATCCCAGCAGTTTGGGAGTCCGGGGCTGGTGGATCACTTGAGATCAGGAGTTTGAGCGCAGGCTGGCCAACATGGTGAAACCCCGTCTCTACTAAAAATACAAAAATTACGCACGGTTGCAAACATCTGCATTCCCAGTTACATGGGAGGCTGAGGCATGAGAATTGCTTGAACCCAGGAGGTGGAGGTTGCAGTGAACAAAGATCGGACCACTGCACTCCAGCTTGGGTGACAGAGCAAGACTCTGTGTGAAAAAAAAAATGCAATCATTGCTTATGAGCCTAAGAGAATTCAAGATTTGACAAAATCCAGGAACACTCATGAAGGTCTCCATATAGGAAAACGAACATCAAGCAGAATGCTGGTTCATTTTCTTAGGAGCAATAAAATGTCAACTCAGATATTATGATTGGACTGAAGCTGATTGTTATGATAAAAAAATCATGAAAATGAGAATATCTTTGTATTCTCCCCAACAAAACCAGAGCATGCAGAAAGCAGCACTGAAATGGATTTTAATCTATCTGATATGCATGCATTACTTTCAATAAAAGCAAAAATGGGTGTAGGATTTACGTGATTTGTCCAGAATCTCACAAATTATGTTAGAGCTGGCACTAGAATCTCCTTGGGGGTCAGTTTATCTCATGCAAGGTGGTATTATAAATGTATTACGTATTTGACAAAAGGAGAAATTAGAAAATAATCTGAAAAGTGTTAGCTGTTAGTTATACTCAGAAGTAAGAAAATGCTTTTCCATTTGATGATTCAGTATGGCTTTGACCCAATTTCTGTCTGTATCTGATAGTGTTTCAGTTTTGCAGTTAGGCTTCTGGGGTGCTTCCAAAGAAAGTCTGCATTTGAACTGTTTCTCAAGGGGCAGTAATGCTCTTTTTTATTAAAAGTAAAATATTGTGCAATACAGAAAGCATGTAATTTTGAATCTTAATGTATAACATACCTCCTTCTGGCATTTTGCACTGCTCTGATTTTGGTACACTCTTTCCCTGGACATCAGGACCATCTCTGCATTCATCCCCAGTCTTTGACTGAGACAGCTCCTGGAGATCAGCTTCCAGGTCAGGCACTAAAAAATACAAAGGATACAGATTGGATCACCCAAACAAGAATGATAAATAAGGAAATAATCCTATTCTTTTCCTCAGTGTTATGAAATAAAAGCCTGTAGGCTACTGTGATGCAAATGCGATGCAAAGATGTCTCGCCTTTGTCTTCCTGTATTATGATATCTTATCTTAAATGACAATCTGAGGATAAATCACACCACACCTACATTTCCCATACTTTACCATTGTTTATTATAAACACACAGCTACCTAGGAAATCTGAAGTAACTCAGCTACCTAAGAAATCTGAAGACTGCCCCGTGGATGGCATTTTAATTAAAACTTAAATGTAACTTTCTGAAGGAGTACATCAGTGTATTGGTGGGCCTATGAGAAATCGTATAGTCGTGACAATCATCCCCTGTTGAGGTACCTTGAAAATGTTGGGTTTAAACTTAAAGTAATGCTTAGGTCCAAAGGCCCTATATGTGACTTTCCATACATGAATGTAATTAAGAAAATGTACGAAATACAACAGCAAAATTACTGTCTTCCAATGAGAGTATGGTAACTGAAGTGCAGAGAAATTAATGGGCATTGTTGATTAGTCATTTTCTGGAACTCCTTTAACAAGGAATTGCTAAAATAATCCATGGCCCAAATTCTGTCTGTCTTCATTTTGATAACACTCTCTGTTGAGGAAACAATTTGTTTCATGATAATCTTATCAGACTTTGAGATTTCTAATTATAAAAATAGTGAAATGACTTTTAAAAGCCCCTTCAAAATCCTACTAATATGGTTACCTGTATGCCAGTGTACTGAATTATCCATCTTTTACCAAACATACCATCAAAAATACACATCAAAGGAAACAGTGGCTGTCATTCATTGGCCTCTTTTCTGGAGTTACTATCCTGCTTCACTGAACTGCATTTAGTCTTGAGCCAATACTGAAATATGTTACAGTACAGACACATTTGAGTATTAAGAATTTTTAAGCAAAATCATTCACATTTTCTAACATAGATGGTGGGAAGAATGCAAACCTTGGAACAAAATATAAATTCTTTCTCCATGAGTCAGTGTTCTTGGTAAGTCTCACTCTCTGAGCCTCAGTTTTCTTATTTATTTAGAGATGTAGTCTCACTCTGTCTCCCAGGCTGGAATGCAATGGTGTGATCTCGCCTCACTGCGACCTCCTCTGTCTGGGCTCAAGCGATTCTCCTGTCTCAGCAGGCTTAGCTGGGATTACAGACATGTGCCATAACGCCCAGCTACATTTTGGATTTTTAGTAGAGATGGGTTTTCAGCATATTGGCCAGGCTGTTCTCAGACACCTGACCTCAGGTGATCTGTCTGCCTCGGCCTCCCAGAATGCTGGGATTACATGTGTGAGACACTGCGCCTGGCCGCAGTTTTCTTATTTATAAAATGAGGCTAACATCCCTTTGCAAATGGGCTTTATTCAGGGTGTTATAAGGTAGGGTGACTTGGCACACCATGTACTATTAAAAGGTGCTTACAACACTGTTGACACCATGGCTGAGAAGATCACACTGCAACATCCTAAGAAGATCAAATTAAATTCGTGCAATAATGTACATTTTCATACAACCAATTAAATGGTTTCATCTGATTTAGGAAGGAGTGTATTTTCAAGCATATGAAATGCATCTTGAAGAAAAAGAGAAGATTTATCATACCCAGGGACTTCAGGAAGCTGCAAACTATAAACATCATATTTCTAGCCAACTCTCAATAAATGTTTGAGATTCTTTCATAATGTTTTCTTTTCTCCTGTTACTGGTCATGTCATAAGGCATGACATACACATAGGCCTCCTCCCCCCATACACATTCTTTCTTACCCTTCCAAGCACCTTGAATCTCAGCTCCACCCTGATCTTCTTCACTATTCTGACCAGGTGTATGATCCTGACTTTCAGCTGGTGGTTCTTCTCGTTGAGGCTTTGGCACACTGGGCTCCTGGGAAAAGGGGTGCGTGTGTGTGTGTGTGTGTGTGTGTGTGTGTGTGCAGATAAAAAAAATTCATATCATTGCATGTCAATAATATGAATATACACATTACATGGATACTTCTGATCATACGCATGTTTAACGACATGCCCCAACACTATCCCAACACTATTCCACATACTTATTCTTCATAAAGTCACTCTTCTCATAGAGAGATAACTCTAAGACTGTTACCCTCAATAGCTTTGGAAGCCATTTTAATTTACATTGAGTTGAATGTGTAAAAAGTGCTATAAATAAGCATGAGGAGGAAATCACCAGTCAAATCTGGGGAACACAAGATCACACATCCAGACAAAACTAGTATGTAGTCCTCTGGGTTACTCTTTCCTCCATGAGCTGCCATGATCACTTTTTATCAACATGGGAGAACTTCATCAGTATATCTAAACTAATTCTACAACACAACAACAACAACAACAACAAAATTCTGCTAATAGAAAACATCAAATGTTAAATCACTCACGGCAGGCCGAGCCAGCTGAACAAGTCGCACGTGTCGTATTGGTCTATGTTTTCTTTCTCGCCCACTCATATTTCACTCTGCAAATAGAACAGTGTGCACTTTAGGAAGCAGAAGCTGGTGGATGACTTGAGGTCAGGAGTTCAAGGCCAGCCTGGCTAACATGGTGAAACCCCGTCTCTACTAAAAATACAAAAACTTAGCCAGGCTTGCAGGCAGGTGCCTGTAATCCCAGCTAGTAGGGAGTCAGAGGCAGGAGAATCACTTGAACTCCGGAGGTGAGGGCTGCAGGCAGCCGAGATTGCGCCATTGCATTCCAGCCTGGGCAATAAAAGCAAAACTCTGTCTCAAAAAAATCAAACCAAACCAAACAAAACCAAAAACAAAAAAACCCCCAGAATACTGTGACCGGAAAAACACACGTGAGAAGATACTATATTTGAGCACTTCCAAGGCCATATTTTAATTTGCAATTTTTAAAAATTTGGTAATACATTGAAAAGTCAGTCAGAGGGCATGTATTAGTGTGTATGCCTTCTGAATCGAATACTTGCACAACCAATTAAGTTTATCAAGCTAGCTGAGCAATGTCTTAGGACTCATGGCAAGAGACACACACTATTTCCAATGAGGTTTTGTTTCATAACTGGTCTCTTATTAGTGAGACATTTAAGAAAATACGGCTTGAGAATTAAAATTAAAATGCCCATGGCTTTTGTCATACACCCATTTGCTAGGCCCACTTCCCTTCCAAAATGAAGTTTTGTTGGAATGGAGAGCCCCGACCACCCACTCGAACTTCCAAGATGGAGTTGAGAAGTTGCCACACAGTTGTGGGGGATCCTCACCGGGCTGGCACCTCTGAGATTCGCTAAACAAACCCTGGGGCTGTGAACACCAGCCCAGAGCGTTACCACTTTCCAGACCTCTTCCTTACTGCCCACACCGTCGCAGCCCTGATCCCCCTTGAGGAGTACGGAATCTGTCCTCTGTTAGGGGTTCCAGGCGTTTCTGGGACTTGGATACTGACAACAGCACCTCGGCATCACCCTAGCTTCACCTAATTGCTGCTCCCTGCCCCTGCCGCCCACTCGAAGGCCCTTCTTTTTAGTTCGTTCTGACTGCGACAACACAAGAAGGCCCACAGCCATGGAGCCGCATGAGAAGGACGACAGCCTCATGGCCCTTCTCCCTTGTAGTCATCGACCAAGAGGCCCGACCCTCGGAAGCTTGCTGTCTCCTCCTCACCCTCACTCACACTTCAACTTCCAGTGGGATCTGCCTGTGGGCCTAACCGGCTGAATCCATTGTACATATGGTCTTGGTCTAGGCCTATCTTGATCTTCCTTGTCAATTCATATTTCACAATGCAAACAGAAAGCTGTGATTGGGAAAATGCACTTGACAGGGTAGGTATATTTGATCACTTCCATAGTGAAATGTCAACTTGCAATTTTTACAAAACATTTTGTAATACTTTGAAAGTAAGTCTTGGGGCAAGTGAGTGTGTGCGCCTTCTGAATCGAATGCTTGCACACGCCCTTCAATTGGTCAAGCTACCTAAGCAATGTCTTAAGGCTCCTGGCCAATGACACAGGGTTATTTCCAATGAGGTTGGTTTCACAACTGGACTCTTCATCGTGGAGATCTTTAGAAAAATACAGCTGGTGAATTAAAACTGCAGTGATCACGGCTTTTATCACAAACCCATCTGCTAGGCCCATTTCCCACCTAAAATCAAGTTTTGTTGGAACGCAGGGTCCCACCCATTCGAACCTCCACTGTAGAGCTGAGAAACTGAGACGAAGCCCTGGGCGCTCCTCACTGGACACCTGTGCCAAGCGGTCTATATAGCTGTGAGCTCCCATCTCTAACCCACTGTGTTCCAGATCCTCTCCTTACCTCCCACCCAGCCCTTTCCCGAGTCCTTAGGAAGGAGCCTGGAATATGTCCTCTTTCTGGGGTTCCAGGCCCTTTCAAGACTTGGATACCTCCAAAAGCACCCCTAATGGTCTGCCCATCTTCACTTGACCCCGCAACTCCACAGTGCAACTTCCTCCCTCGTTCGGAACCCACCACAAGGCTCAAGATGGTGCCCCAGCATGAGGAGGACTATCACCTCAAGATTCTTTACGTGGGAGGCCACGGACCACACTGCCCCATGCCCTGGAAAACCACAAGCTCCTCCTCACACTCACTCACACTTCCACTCCTGTGAGGACTGGTCTGCAGTGGTAGAAAGGGTCTGGACTGCAGTAAAGTAACCCTCACACCCTCACAGCTCTGCGACGTTCACCACGAGGTGAAGAGGCCGATGGGAAGACGCCCAGTGAACATGCCCACTGAGGCAGGTGGGCACACCAAGAGCATGCGCAGTGAGGTTGGTGCCTGCCTTGTGGGTTGTGGCCCTGCCTTCTTGCCATGGCCGGCCGTACCCCGCCTACCCCACCCCACCTGCACCTAGCAGTCCTGTGCCCTGTCCCAGGTCCCCACTGAGGACTTCAGAATGTGCCCTCTGTGGGTGGTTTCCTGTGCTTCCGGGACTCAAATACCACAAAGAGTTTCCCCTTCAAAACTCACTCTATGTTCACGAGGCCCTCTTCTGCCCTATGAACCTGCTGCCTTCCCTGTCCAGGACCCCCACTACAGCAAGGACAATGCTGCATCTTGGCCTGTTAGAAGAAGGACAGGGACCGCAAGATCCTTTCCCCTAGGAGGCCGTGGACCGTGCCCGCGGGCTCCTCCTCACACCCTCTCACACTTCAACTCTGGGAGGACTGATCTGCGAACCTACTGGCTGAGTCCTAGTGGGCACCGCAGAAGGAAGTCACTACGTCGCCTTGCACAGCTCTGCAGAGACAGAAGGCAGACAGACGAAGTGCATGCCCACAAAGGGACTTGTGCAGCAAGGGGCATGCACACTGAGTCAGGCACATGCAGGTCTGGCCAGGGTTTTCCCACTGTTCCCTCACCGAATCCCAGGTTCTTTGTAGTAGAAAGAAAGGGACGCGAGACATTTTTTTTGGTTCCTTGCCCACCCATTCTCATGGATTCAGAAACGTAGAAAAGAGAGAGTTGTATGTTACCCTTAGTAGGGGGTGTGTCTTAGAAAGACCTTTTGTGACAGAAATAAAGAATTTTATGTCTACATTTACACATGCTTTTTTTTTCCTCAGGGTATTTTTCTGTTGCCCATGGTGGAGGGCAGTGGCATGACCATGCTTCTCTGCAGTTTCCATCTCTTGGGCTCAACCAATCCTCCTCACACTGTAACCTTCCGTGTTACATGTGAGAGTGTTACAGCTGAGAGTGCATGTGACCACCACAACACCCACCTAATGTATTATATATATATATATATATATATATATATATATATATATATATTTACATGCGGGGTGTCAATGTGTTGCTCAGGCTGCTTTCAAACACATGGCCTCAAGTGACCCTTCCATATCTGTCAATATTTATACATGCTTTTTATACATGCTGTACACTCAATTAATTCACACTTGTATGCTTTTTAAAAGTTGTGAGTACATGTATTTTTCATAATAGACAATAGCTCGGCTATTGCTTCATACTATAGGGAAATCCATAGTCTCCCAAGAGTGACAACTTTATTATCTCTATGCCTTGACTCTTCCTGTATTCAAAGAAAGCTTTCACCATATTTTAGTGAGTCAGGGTCTTGCTGGAGAATCATACTGTTGCTGCCACTGTGTCAGGGACCCCCAAGGCCACCCTCACCTTCAGTGATTCACAGACACTCTCTGCTGCCCTTCTGCATGCAATACTCCTAACTCAAGCCAGCCCCCTCACTTCAGGTAAGTATACCATGCCTCCCACCTTGTCATGGGCTTTGCTCCTACGATGATTGATCACTCATGCCGCCTGAACCATCAACTGCTCCATCTACATTGGATCATTTCTCAAACTAAGGGAAAACTCACCTTCCCTCATGTCTTTCTGTAGCTACTAACACATTTATCAACTGTCTGGCAGAGGAAAACAGCACGAGCTTATGCAACACACTTCATTACTGTCAATTTTCAAAATTATCTACAAAGGAAATTGAACCAGAATATCCAAAACTTTGGGGAATTCAGCCTACATGATGTCAAGATTCACATTAATTCTACTTTATTTATTTATTGATTATGTTATCAATGAATTGCAAGAAGGTGAGATCCCCCTTGGATTGGGTATTGATCCCATATAGAGGGAGCTGTTGATGATTCAAGAGAGAGGAGTGATCATGCAGGAGCAAAGCCCATGAGAGGGTGGGAGGCATGGGATCCTCAGCTGAGGTGAGGGCGCTACCTAGTGTTAGGAGGATTGTATGAAGCTATTTATTATGATTTTTAATCATTCAGCCCCACACGGCAATCGTGTTACTTCTCCAGTGTTCACGACAGTGTGGTATTGGGGAAAAATCAACAGATGAAAATAGGGTCCAGCAACAGACTCACAAACATAATAAGCTGATTTTCAGAAAAGGGGCAAAGGCAATGGATAAAGATTCTCTTTTAAAAAAGTTGTGTTTGCCACATGTTCTCACTCATAGGCGGGTGTTGAACAATGAGAACGCATGGACACAGGGAGGGGAGCACTACACACTGGAGTCTGTTGGGGGGAAATAGGGGAGGGACAGTGGGGGGTGGGGAGCTGGGGAGAGATAGCATGGGGAGAAATGCCAAATATGGGTGATGGGGAGGAAGGCAGCAAATCACACTGCCACGTGTGTACCTATGCAACAATTTTGCATGTCCTTCACATGTACCCCCAAACCTAAAATGCAATAAAATAAATTAAAAAAAAAGTTGTGGTGTTTGCTCCTGCCTCATGGCCACTACATTAATTGTTTTTCATTCCTCTGGTTCCCCTCCCTGCGTTTCTCCTCTGCACTTCAACTGCTCTTCTGTTTGTCTGTCTGCCCCATCACAGCGCACTATTTCCCACAGCAAGTACCAAGTGTCTTTGTGATATCTGATATGTCCATCCCATCAGTGATAAACTGGATCAAGAAAATGGGGTACATATATACTGTGGAATACTATGCAGCCATAAAAGAGTGAGATCATGTCCTTGGTAGGGACACAGATGGTGGCAGTGCCCATTATACTTAGCAAACTAACGAGGAACAGAAAACCGAATACCAGATGTTCTCACTTATAAGTAGGAGCTAAATGAGAAAACACATGGACACATGGGAGAAGCATCACACACTGGGGCCTACTGGAGTGTGGGGGTGGGCGGAGGGAGAAGATCATGAAGAACAGCTTGTGGATGCTGGACTTAATACTGGGGTGATGTGATGATCTGTGCAATAAATCACCGTGGCACACATTTACCTATGTAACAAACTTGCATATCCTGAACATGTACCCTTGAACTTAAAGTAAAATTTGGAAATAAAAAATGTCAATATCTCAGAATCCTTCTTTCTATGTCTTGGTCATTGTGTCATTTATCTAAGCATTATGGTGACATAAAAGCTGAGGCATAACAACAGTTAGTATGATTAGGAATTTAGCAGGATTATAGCCCAGTATGATCTAACATCAACTACTAATATTGAATTGCATTCGACTCCTTGAAGCACTTAAGGAAAGTTGATAAGAAAAAATATTCATTCTTGAAAATATTTTAAAAATTTATTTAAAGTGGATCAACAGTGTTTACCACATATGTCACTGTCACTGAATGCTGATGAATTACAAATAGGAACCATAAGATACAGTCAATAATAAAAGTAGAAATAAAAGGGAACATATCAAAGTACCATCAGAAGAGTACAGAAGCACACACATGAATACACCCTGCAGCTAATCAGTCTTCCTTCTCACTAACTCATCAGTTCACAAATGAGTTTGCTGAGGGTCAAATATCCACAGAAAAACTGACCAATTTAAACATCACTGAGTGTGATTTCAAGCATTATGCAGAAAGCTACAGACAACAGTGAACTTATTCTGAGCAAGTCTTAATCCATAATCTCCACAGATGGCTAGAGAAAAGCCCCGTAAACATTTTTTTCTGATAACCCCTCAGGTAGTGATGTTCAAACTCTTTTATGATAGTGTTTGAGAAATACACAGTTTGTATGTAGTCGACTAGGAAAATAAATATGTGTATGTGCATGGGGATGTGCAGTATGTTTGTACATTCTACATGCAGTGAATGCTATTTAGTAATTTATTTTATCTCCGTTCTTTAAAATGCTGTTTGTGGCTGACAACACTAATATTATGATCCACTATGGATTAAAACCCAATTTAGAAATGATCAAAGCCTTTTCAGAGAACATCCTCAATTGTTGATAAATGTTGCTATAGAATATATGCAAATACAGCTGAGAACCCAGTTTTGCCCACCACCTTAGATATTCAGTGTTTTTTGACAAAAATATCGTCTTTGATATGGGCCACAAAGGCTAATACAAAATATACTAAATAAATTATACTAAAATATACAATTACTGATGAAAAGTGTGTTTCATCTGCAGATATCAGTGTTTGTCTTGCACAGGTGAAGTCTTACTTGGACAGACAAGAACTCACAGGTAAAAGGAACAGAAAGCTCATGTGACCTCTTGTCCTCTTGGTATCATGTTCAGGCTTTGCTTGGGCTGCAGCATAGGTGAATGTCATGCATTGCAAGCATTCACAGGGAGACCTCCATTCCCCTACTGTGCTCCCATTTTATGAGGCAACTAGGAGAGTTGCACTGAAAGTGGTAGGTAGTAAGCAATTTGACCTCAACCACCAAGCAATGTGAGCTCAGGTGAGAAGGTTTACTCTGGTACCCTGAAACTTGCCAGCTGCTCAGAATCTGTAGACTTTGTCCCACCCACTAAACATCCTGTGAAAATCTACATTTGGTCACAGATTCCCATGCATGGAAGATAGAAAGCTCTGGGCATATGGGAAATTGAGCCCTCCCACGGGTATACTGGCTGTGTTGGTCCCAGCTCTGACTCCTCCCTTAGCAGTCAGAGTATTGCTAAGGTCATGTATCAGGCAACTCTTCTTGTCTTTCCAGTGTCTTTCATACTTTCTGCTGCTTCCTGTTTCTCACAAGGGCTCCTTTACAACTTTCCCAATCCCAATGCAATTATAATCATTTGAACTCATCCAGCATGTCCAGAGTTATATTTCACAGGAATGGCGGCAGGAAGTTCAAATTTGGCATGAAATTCAAACCTGCCCTTTGAAGCTGGAGTGAAGCCACTAAGGAATCATTAAAGTCCAGGTCTGCATGTGATGGTTAATATTAAGTGTCAACTTTATTGGATTGAAGGATGCAAAGTATTATTCCTGGGTATGTCTGAGAGGGTATTGCCAAAGAAGATTAACATTTGAGTCAGTGGACTGGGAGAGGTAGAGCCACCCTCAGTCTGGGTTGGCACCATCTAATCAGTTCCCAGGGTGGCTAGAATAAACCTGGCAGAAGAACATGGAAAACTAGACTTGCTGAGTCTTCTGGCCTTCAACATTCCCCCGTGCTGGATGCCTTCTGCCCTGGAACATCAGACTCCAAGTTCAACAGCTTTCAGATTCTTGAACTTACACCAGTGATGTGTCAGGGGCTCTTGGGCCTTCAGCCACAGACTAAAGGTTGCAATGTTAGCCTCAGTATTTTTGAGGTTTGGGAACTTGGACTGCCTTCCTTGCTTCTCAGCTTGTGGATAGTCTATTGTGGGACTTCACCTTGTGATTGTGTGAGTCAATACTCCTTAATAAATTCTGCTTCATACTCTGCTTCACACATACATCTATTCTATTAGTTCTGTCCTTCTACAGATCCCTAACTAATACAGTGTGCAACACTACCATCCAGCCATCTGATGGCATGACATTGACCATTTGCTAATTAGTTGCTCATGGAAAGTCTTAGTCCAGAAACCACTATCTCCCATTCTTTGAGCACTTCTGATTGCATTATATTAAAAACTATAGTTAATAAGAAACAAAAGAAAGTAAAATTTGATGATAGTGTCCTAGCCAAGAAAGAATAAAAAGATAAAAGGTATATCAAGATCATGATTATGACTGCTCTCATTCCTTTAAAAAAACTTTGAGGCTGGGCATGGTGGTTCACGCCTGTAATCCCAGCACTTTGGGAGGCTGAGGTGGGTGAATCACGAGGTCAAGAGATTGAGAACATACTGGCCAACATGGTGAAACCCCGTCTCTACTAAAAAATACAAAAATTAGCTTGGCATGGTGGCATGTGCCTGTAGTCCCAGCTGAAAAGCACCATGAGTTTCCAGCACAGCTGTGGTGCAGCGAGTCTCCATGCAAAAACTCACACAAATCTGGGCAGCTGTTTCAACTGGCGCCTGGAACGCCTGGGAGACAGAGCTGCCCATTCAGCTGAAAAAAAAGGGGGCTGAAGCATGGAGCCAGGTGATGTGGCTCAGCAGGTACCACCCTCACAAAGACCAGCAATCTGAAACGCTCTGGATTGAGAGTTTCACAGCAAGCACAGCTGGACCTGGGATGGTCCAGCTCTGTGTGGGGAAGGGTGTCTGCCATTATCGAGGCAGTCCACCACTACCGAGTCAGTCCACCATTACTGAGGCAGTCCACCATTGCCAAGGCAGTCTGCCATTACAGAGGCAGTCTGCCATTACTGAGGCAGACTGCCATTACTGAGGCAGTTCTAACTATACCTCTATAAACAAAACTGCAAGGAAGTTCACACAGCAGCTGGGCAGAGCCCATGGCATCTCAGCACACCTCTGCTGGCAGACTGTGACTAGGCTACCTCCTTGCTGGGCAGGGCATCACTGAAAAAAGGCAGCAGCATGTCAGGAACTTATAAATAAAGGCCCACTTCCCAGGACAGAGCACCTGGGGAAAAAAGGCGGTTATGAGTTCCGCTGCAGCGGGCTTAAACGTACCTGCCCAGCAGCTCTGCGTGGAACAACAGAGGTCACAGCTCAGCACTTGAGCTCCTATAAGGGACAGACTGTCTCCTCAAGCAGCTCCTCAACCCCCGTATAACCAGAGACACCTCATAAAGGAGAGCTCAGGCTGACATCTGGCAGGTATCCATCTGGGATGAAGATAACAGAAGAAGAAACTGGCAGAAACCCTTACTGTTCTGCAGCTGCCACAGGTGATTCCCAGGCAAGCAGGGTCTGGAGTGGACCTCCGGCAGTCATATAGCAGTGGGGCCTAACTGTTAGAAGGAAAACTAAAAAGCAGAAATAAATAGCACCATAATCAGCAAAAAGGATGCCCACTCAGAATCCATTCGAAAGTCACCAACTACAAAGACTACAGGTAGATAAATCCACAAAGATGGGAAGAAACCTGTGCAAAACTGATGAAAACACCCAAAACCATAATGCCTCTCCTCCTCTAAGGGATCACAACTCCTCACCAGCAAGGGAAAAAAGCTGGATGGAGAATGAGTCTGATGAATTGACAGAAACAGGCTTCAGAAGGTGGGTAAAAACAAACTTCTCTGAGCTAAAAGAACATGTTCTAACCCAATGCAAAGAAACTAAGAACATGGAAAAAGGGTTAGATGAAATGCTAACTAGAATTACCAGCTTAGAGAAGAATATAAATGACTTATTGGAGCTGAAAAACACAACACGAGAACTTCGTGAAGCATACGCAAGTTTCAACAGCTGAATTGACAAAGCAGAAGAAAGGATATCAGAGATTGAAGATCAACTCAATGAAGTAAAATGAAAAGACAAGATTAGAGAAAAAAGAGTGAAAATAAATGAACAAAGCCTCCAAGAAATATGGGATTATGCTGGTCTTTGTGGGGGTGGGATCCGCTGAGCCAGGTCACCTGGCTCCCTGTTTCAGCCACCTTTTTTCAGTTGAAAGGGCAGCTCTGTCTCCCAGGCATTCCAGGTGCCAGTTGAAATGGCTGCCCAGGTTTGTGAGTTTTTGTGTGGAGACCCACTGTGCTGGCTGAAACAGCTGTGCTGGAAACTCGTGGTGCTTTCAGCCTGGGAATTCCTTGTCTTTGGTCAGTAAAAACTCATTTGGAAATGTGGTGATCACTCACCCTCTGTGTTGTTCTCGCTGGGAACTGCACTCCAGAGCTGTTCCAATTTGGCCATCTTGGATCTCGATCCTGGTTTTATTATTTTTTTCTTTTTTTTTTTTTTAGCACTTGTCCAGTCTTTATTCATTGGAAGGAAGGCCCACTCCTAGGTAGACTTAACCTCTCCTGAGGAACCATGGAGCCAAAGGCTGGAGGCTTCAGGAATGCTTAGTCTCTGACCCCGTTATTGTGATCCTGAGGCCTGTCCCATGAAAGTATTCTTTTGTCCATACATGTCTCATTGGGTCTACAAGGGAATCCCCCGACGATTGTGGGGTCCAGTGTGTTCACTCCTGATGGATGTCAAGAACGGGAAGGCCAGGAACCCAGGAAAATACCACGTCTGGCCCCACCACACATGGCCAGAGCAGGACAGACAGGCCATGCTGTGTCAGGAGCCCAGTTATCCAGCTGGAGGGAAAGTCAGTCCTGAGTGGGTAGAAAAGCTCAGTCACAAATCCTGGGCAGACATTGGCCTGGGCTCTGCTGGTGAACTGGGCTCTGATGACTTTCCCTGCCTTTGGAAACAAGGAGGAGTTTTCTGCAGAAAAAGTATTCTTTTCTTGCAGAACTGCTGTCTTACGACAGCTGTTTTGGCAGTGAGTCTTGTGTCTGTTATGAAGCTGATTCCTCCTCTTGGCCCTGCTCTACAGAAAATGATGGAGGAGGGCAAGATGTCCTCAGTGTACGTGCACCAGAATGAACAAACGTGAGCCACGCCTTCAGAAACCATGTGTGTTTTGAGAGCTCTACAGCATCAAGTAAGGCCTATGGAGGGTCCCCATCTGAGGAGGACTGCGGAGATTTCTGGATTGAAGTAGGGGTCTTAGAGAAGATGGGGACAGCCCAGCCTACCGCCTGGAGTTCTGGCCTTGGGAAAGGACTGCAGAGGGGCCTGGAATAGGGAGGCTTTCAGGGCAGTCCAAGAGGCTCTGAACACCTCTGCTCCATCCATGAGGGCGAGGAAATGTTGTGCACCCAGATTGCCATGTTAATATGCTTCCCACAGCACTCAATTAATGGGGCAGGGATGCACAGGAGACACTCTCAGGCCAGAGACCCTGCTGCCCACAATGCCTGGCTCCCCTGACGCAGAGTTCTGTCTCCTCCAGAACGATCCAGCTCCTCTCCTCTGCCCATGAGGCAGAAGCACATCCCTGCAGGACACAGAAACCATGCCCTGTCTGAGAGGGTACATCCCATGGCTGGGGCTTGGGCTTAGGGCTAGCATCATGTGCAGACTGGGCCAGGACTCACCTTGGGAGAGAACTTGGGGAGCCCCTTCTTCCAGGGCCCACATCCCACTGAGATGAATCCACCCCAATGAGGACCTGCAGGACCTTGTCCGATGCAGCCTCAATGGGAAGGGGTGTTTTATTCTGTGCATTGGGGCCCCCAGGCACTACAGACTGAGGCCCTAATAGGCTCTGCTCACTCCACAAGCTCTCAGCCTCGAAGGGCCAGGTCCTCCCATGCCTGCTGTCCCCACAGACTACTTTTGGACTCATCCTGAGGCTCTGGGACGTCTGCCTTCTGCAGGGCGAGCACATGCTCACGGTCAGGACATAAGTGGCATTCAAAGTACAGAGAAGCTGGTCTCTATGTGCCCTAGGGTGTCAGGGAGAGCCCACAAGACAGACCCCAACTGGCCTGGGGGCAGCACTTGCACTGTTCACCCGACCCTCTGCTCTGGCTCAGAGGGAAGGCCAAGCCAAGCCAGGCATGGTGGACTGCAAAGTGCACCGTGAGTCCTTCTGGAAACTCAGCCCATCCCTGACATGACTCAGATGAAAGGGAGGAGTGTGGTGAGCACTTCCCTGCCCAGGCTTTCCCCGTATCCATTGCCTCCAGTGCACAGCTGGACCCCAGTGGCATCCAAAAAGGGACAGCACTTCCCAGTGGGAGGTGCCCAGTGCAGAAACAGGGTGAACACAGAGACTCCTCCCAAGAGACCTCACCTGGCCTGATGCCCAGCCCCATCCCTAGACCTTCTCCTGAAGCTGTCCCTGTTTGGCCTTTGGGAGCTCCTTCAGGACATGCTGTCTCATGCCTGGGCTCTCGAGAACCACATGGTGCTCAGGCACCTTCAGGCCTCCAGGCCCAAGTTGAGAGGGTCATACTATGACCTGCTCCCCATGTGCATGACAGCCTATTGAGTCACCCTCTGAGACAGTAAATCATGGGGATTGCCAAGAACCCTCCATCCCTATTCCCAGGCCTTCCTCCTTTTCCTTTTCCTTCTCAAGCAAGTTTCTGAAAACAGGCCAGCTGGGCCTCAAGGCATGTGCTGGACTCGCCTCAGTGAAAGGGCATGGGATGAGGGCAATAATCCTCCAAGTCCCTCCCCCACACCCTTTCCCTCCTGGCCTAGAAGAACCCTGGTGGGGACTGGCAGGGTTGGTCCCATGTGTGGGAGCCAACACCCACATCTGTGAGCACCAACAGCATCAGAGAGTAGTAGGGGCCCCTCACTCATGAGTACCCATCCATGAGTGTCAGGACAGCAAGCCTTGAGCCAGGGAGTGGAGAGAATCAGTCTCTCAGACACAGAGAGAATCCAGGGAAAGGGTGCAGCAGGAACTGTAGTGTGTGAACTCATGGCATGGGATGGATTGTCTGGGACGGCAGAGGGTCCCATTGCCCAGGAGCATCTCACACGCTATGGAGACAGATCCTCATTTTAGGTGGCAAGGGGACCAGATGACAGGTAAGGCCTCTCCCATCTGAGTTCTGGACCAGGGCTGAAGCACACAGCAAGCAGCCCAGGGGTGAAGGTGTGAGGTAGGGATCCCCGAACCAGCCTGAATCTTGAGGGGCCGTCTTAGGAGCAGCTTAGGTGCCCTGACAGCACCCATGCCCCAGGCTGCACACACCCCTCACTGTTGGCTCAGCAGTCGGTGGTGTTTTGTCAATGTCAGACTCGATGGGCCATTATAGACCCCCAAAACTCCAGGGGCCCAGGTTCGTGGGGCCCAGCACTGCAAGGAACAAATGGGCTTGGGAGAGAAGTGGACCAAATCTGCTTTCCTTTCAGCCAAACGTGCAAAGATCCCTAGGAAGTTCCTGGGCCTGGAGTGAGTGTCCCGGCACCCAGGTCTCTGCGGGCATCCCTCAGCATGGAGACTCTTTCCAATTGGGGATGGGTTGGCCATCCATGGCCCACCAGCCCAGTGCCAGAAGTCTCGAAACTGACCCTGAGGCCATAACCAAGCAGCATGAGGGGACTTCTACAGGGCCCAGGGAAGCAGGACACTCTCTTGGGGTTTAGCAGCCCAGTGTTCAGCAAGTCTGTTCCTATCTCAGCATAGACCACAGGATTTTGGGTGATTTCTGTGTTGCCGTTTTCTCCTAAAACTCTCCATGTACTTGGACATCCAGGGGTCAGGGTTTCCACAGTGCAGCTTTGAGCAGGGATGCTGAACTCATATTCCTCCCACATCTGCCTTGGACAGCCCCAGGACCAATGGCCAGGCCAAACCCTGTCACCAAATCAGGACTCCAACAACCAGACCTTGTCCCGCCCAGTAAAAACCCAGAGGTAGGACGACAGACACTCCCCTTGCATGGTGGCAACTGGAACTGACATTTCTCAGGGGACAGCGACCTGTGTAGCCCCAGAATACCCACGATAGCTACTAGGCCATATGAGATCAACATCATTTGGGAAGCTGGGACCTCAGAGGCTGCTGGATGGAGAATGCCTGGAATCTGCACAGCCCCAGCCAGCACCATGTCACATGTCCTCACGTCTGCCCACTCGTGTGACAGAACTTCTCTCCCATGGCAAACATCCTAGACTCACGGAGCCCCTATTCAACCGAAGCCCTGGGAAAAAAGAAACCAGGTAAGCCATGGGTGCTCAGAAACAGCTAAGATGAACACACAAGTGACTGAGGTTCCTGTAGCATTGGCCAGAACTAGACTTTGGCCCCAAGCAAGGCAAGCCCCTTAAGGCATTGTGTGAATACGCAGTGCCTGTACATGCCTGGCAGAGCCAAGCCAGTGACGTTACCAGGCTCAAACAGCAACCATCCATGTCGGCCAGGGTGGGCCAGGAGCAGGTGGACCAGCCCCCTGCCTCATCAACTCAACAGAGCAGGGATGGCTGGGTTCCTACACTGTGAGTGGCCACCACCTGATCATTAGTGAGGCACAGATCTGAGGCCAATCACATGCCTAGGGCCCTGCTTCCACCATAGAGGAACTTCTTCAGCTCACAGCACTAAGAAATAACTGGGCAAGTGAGGGTCCAGGAGGCCAGATCCCTATGTCTGTTGTCCTTGGTAGGTGCCTTATGTGGTCGGGAAAGGTCAGAAAAGGTGGCCTCACTCCATGTATGGAAGCTCCAAAGTGGGCACCAGAGCTGCAGGGAGAGAAGGAGCTCCTGGCGGCACTGGAATAGGCTCCGGCAGGATGCCAGAGTCTGTGGTTCTGTCCTCTTTTTCTATTTCCTAGAGTGCTTGGAATCTTCCCCATTTTACCTTGAGTCTGCAGCCATGGACATTCATTTTATTAGAGGACTTCTTGGCAGCCACTTCTGTAACCACCCTGTGGAAAGCTGAATGAAAGCACAGTGCTATCTCTGCACAACAGTGACCATCTGGATCTCCCCAACTGGTAGTGATGATTTCTTAAATCTGTCTGAGTTATGGTATCTGTCAGACAATCAACATATAGTGTGGTGACAGCCTTCTCTGCTGGTGGGTCCAGAGGAAGCATGGGTGAAGCCTGTTTAGAAACTGATCTGTTTCAGGGTCATTGTTTCCACAACATTAATCTTTAATATTCTGACCAGCAAGGGGTGTCATCTGGATCTTCAGGCATCGCATGTGTTTGCAGACACTCCTCTTCTCTCTCATCCTCTCCTTTCACCCAGAAAGAAGGCTTATTCTTCATCCAGTAGAGGGTGGTGTGGGCCAGTTTGAGCAGCATCTGACTCCTGGATATCGCTTTCCCCAGCAGAACAACTGGCCGTGTTCTATCAGGGTTAGAAATCCCTCTGCCCATATCTGCAGTCACCTTTAAAGGCAAGTCCGTGTCATGAATCTGCATGGGCAGTCATACCTTAGGTCTAAGAGGCAGGTCTGACAGTCATTCCCTGAAGACTTGGTTCCCTTCAGTCTTCTTGGAATGCATGTGCTCCCCAGGGCACCAGCCAAACACTGAATAGCCTGACACAGAATTTGCATTTTTTCTCTTAGTTCTCCTTGGTCGTGTTTCTCTGAGACATGTCTGGCACAGAATAGAGAAATTGGCATCCTTCCAGTTTTGCCTGCTTTAAGTGCTGGAACCCAGAGAGGTAGAAATCTTGAGAGGACCGGCAGGCAGCAGTAGATTTTCAGGTAGGAGAGAGGACCCCCATGATCTCAGCAGATCCAGCTCTTCTTCCTGGTGCTATTCTTGAGGCCCTGGGCAATTGCCTTTGACCATATTAGAGTTATCTTCTTGAGTCAAGATGAACCTCACTTCCAAGGAATCCCCATTCTTGTCAGACACTCTGCGCTTCCTGTTCTCTCTAGGAACTGGCTAAATTCCACGCTTTTCTATTGGAATAATGAGCTACATAACCTTGAAGTGCAGTTTCTTTACGAGTGTCTTTATCCAGCCATGACATTAGTTTCCCATTTGGTAAGAGGACAATAGTCTAATTTTCATCAGTCGGTGTAGTGCATGCTAGTGCACAGCATGAACCTTAGAGGAGGAATTCTAGATTGAGATATGAAATTCGTTATGTACTTGTATGGAGTTACTAAAGCTACTCTACCTCTATGAGTGTCAGTTTCCTCACCCATCAAATGGGGATCACACGACGACAACTTCAACTTGTTTCCAGAGTTAAATTCACCAGGATATGTAAAATTACCTGTTAACGCAAGGGTCCACATCAGTAACAAAATAGCATCAGTTTTCAAAGTACACAAAATGAATAAAGTACATGTGTCCAAAGATGGGATGGTCAGCTTTCCAAGCAGCCTAATGAGCATCAGAATGAGATCTATACTTAAGTGGAATTCTTCAACAGCTCCACTGAAGAGGACACACATGCAGGCTCCAAGAAGATAAGTACGTGACCATTATAGAGGAACTGGTGTAGTGAGGGTGGAATCCCTAAAGGCCCTCTGAAATGTAGATACACAACTGGAACACTGGAACAAAACAGGCAACTCAGGAGATGCTACCAGGAATGGGGTGAGCAGAGGAGAGTCAAGGCCACAAATCTAAGCAGAAGACACAAAAGCACAAGGAGCTCCTGGCTCTGCAACAGCACCTGTGGTGGCATCAGGACCAACATTCTGAGACAGCTGTGGGACTGCTGAGAGCCACACACTCAAAAGCAGTGCGTTTAACAACAGATATTAGAACTCTCAACTTCATTCATCTTTTGTTTTAAGATGACCGATGATGGATACCCTCACTTTGCAACATCCCCATCAACACTTGACAACAATCCTATTTAGAAAATCCCACCTAAAGAGGGAACAGTCAAGAGTAGGATGAGAACATTGATGGAAGGGGGAGGGATGCGGGTACTTCACCATATAGACTCTACTGGAAACAAGAGGAGAGCCCTTGTGTTGTGGTCTCTGTGTACTTCCTGATCTTTCCACTTCATAGATGCCATGTGATTTTTTTCCGCTTTTATTTACAAGGGTGCTGAAGAGACCATGGGTAATTCATCCTGAAAGAATAAATTGTCACAAAGTACACAAAGTACACTAACAGAGTCTAATTTCAATGACCACATTTTAAAGGTCTTTTTTTCATAGCACCCCACTTTCTACAACCAATTTTCATTTCAATTATTTTTGGTTATAGAACATGATTTATAACATTTCATTCCTTTTGAATTTGTGGAGATCTGTTTTTTGGTACACAATATGGTCTATCTTGGTGAACATTCCATGAGCACTAGACAAGAATGTGCATTCTGCTGTTAGTCTAAGAATATCAATTAGTCCATGTTGTTTGATAGTGTTGTTCAAGCCTCCTGTATTTATATATCCTTATTTTTTTGTACACTTTTTCTACCAATTGCTGGGAGTAATGTTGAAGTCTTCTACTAAATGCACATTTGTTTATTTCTTTTTTGTAATGTATTGGTTTTCTCTCATGTATTTTGAAGGTGCACAGTTATTCATGGTGCTTCTGTCATCTGTATCAGCACTTCTCTATGATTCTTATGTAATGTCCCACTTTGTCCCTTGTAATAAACAATTAGAACACATGGACACAGGGAGGGGAGAATCACACACTTTGGTCAGTAGGGGAAGGCTAGGAGAGGGACAGCAGGGGGTGGGGAGGTTGGGGAGGGATGATGAGGGGAGAAATAGCAGATATAGGTGATGGGGGGATGAAGGCAGCAAACCACCTTACCATGTATATACCTATGCAACAATCTTGCATGATCTGCACGTGTACCACAGAACCTAAATTAAAAAAAAAATCTCCACTATAAAGTGGGCTTTGTGAGGTATTAATCTGACACTTTTTGTTTATGTGATTCATATTTGCAGGATAAATCTTCTTCCATCATTTACTTACAACTTATTTTTTACAGTGTGATTCTTTTTTTCTAGATGTAGATTACTGATAAACATATTGCAAAAATCAACATCTTCTTGCAACTGTGCCACAACAATAAAAATACCAAAAAATTGGATGCAGAAGTTAATACAGAACTAAAGTGTTATGCAGAAATCCACAGAATAATTTACTGGGTTCTTCAAAAAAACCTAAATCAAACTCTTTGACAGCTTTCATAGAAGCATATCTTGAAACTAAAGTGGTACATTTATATGAAAAATATATTTTATCCCCCTATTTTCTACACTAGGGGTTTGGATAAACTTCCATTATACAAAAGTATTCTGTTGCTAAAAATTCTTTGAAAAACAATTATGTAGGCTGATCTCTCTGAGCTCTCGTATCTTTGAAATTTGGGGATTCAAATATCCCTCTGTAGATTAAGGAGGAAAAGTAAAAAAAAAAAAACAGTATCATGTGGGAGGAAATGTTGGTCTCCTGCATTTTTCTTTTCTTTTTCTTCCTAAACTAACTAGTCTGTGTTGGTCCTCAGCTGGGCTGTTAATCCAGGGGAGAGGTGCCCTTCTGAATACATGGATTCAATAGAGCCCAGGGCAGGTTTTAATCACTTGGAAACAACAACTAGAATAAATTTTGAAAGGCTGTATGTGGAGATGATTAAAATCCTCTGATTTATGTTATTTGTCACTAAAGTGGCTAAAGTGTACTTAGCTGTTTGGCTAGAGATGGAAACGTTTGTTCAGCCCTACTTTTCTTTCCTTCCTTCCTTCCTTCCTTCCTTCCTTCCTTCCTTCCTTCCTTCCTTCCTTCCTTCCTTCCTTCCTTCTTTCCTAATTTTTCCTCCTTCCCTCCCTCCCTTTCTTCCTCCTTCCCTTCCTCTCTGCCTCCATCCCTGCCTTCCTTCTTTCCTCCCTCCCTCCCTTGCTCCCTTTGTCCTTCTTTCTTTCTCCCTCCCTCACTCCCTTCATCCCTCCCGCCCCTCCTTCTTTTCTTATTTTTATAAAAAGAAATGAACTGATAGTTTTTAAGTAGAAATATCAGAATAGTTCACATTTTTTTGAGTTTTCTTTTAACTTTTATTTTAGGTTAGAGGATGCATGTGCAGATTTGTAATATAGGTAAACTCATGTCACGGGTTTTGTTGTACAGATTATTTTGTCACCCAGGTATTAAGGCCAGTACCAGTTACTTATTTTTCCTGATCCTCTCCCTTCTCCCAGCATCCACCCTCTTATAGGCCCTGGTGTGGTGTCCCTCTCTAGGTGCCCATGTGTACTCATCTGTTAGCTCTCACTTATAAGTCAGTTTATGTGGTACTGAGTTTTCTATTCCTGCATTAGTTTGCTAAGGATAAGGGCCTGCAGCTCCATCCATGTTCCTTCAAAGCGCGTGATCTCACTCTTTTTATGGCTGCATGGTCGCTGTATATGTACCACATTAAAAAAAGTTCAGTCTATAATCGATTGACATTTAGGTGGGTTCTGTGTCTTTGTTATTGTGAAAAGTGCTGTAATGACCATATGTGTGCATGTGTCTTTTTAATAGAAAGATTTATGTTGCTTTGTGTATAAGTCACAGCAATGGGATTGCTGGGTCAAACGGTAGTTTTGTTCTTAGATTTGTGAGGAATTGCCACACTCCTTTCCACAATTGTTGAACTAATTTATATTTATACTCCAACCAACAGGGTGCAAGAGTTGCCTTTTCTACACAAACTTACCAGCATCTGTTATTTTTGTTTTTGCTTTTTATTTCTTATAGACTCTGATGCTGTTTTCAGAGAGGATCTTTTTCTGTCTGTGAACGTGAATCCCACTTTTGTCTGAGACTTCCAAGGATTCCTGCTCTCTCAATTCCCTGTGTTTGAACTTTATGAATTACATATTCAGTGGTTTCTTTCTTAGACCTCCTTAAGACTGTCAATTCCACACGTGCTTTGCCAAAGGTGATGCGGTTTGTGTGTCTCATCTCTCCTCAGAGGGACTGGTCACCCTTTTGTATCAGTTTCCAAGGCTGCCTTGTTACCTAGGTCACTCATGATCTAAAAACAAATCAAAACAAAATATAAAGTTTAGATTATTAGGCTTTTTCTCATTCTCAGGGCTACAATAACTTTCTCTTAAGGCTTTCTAAATCTCAGCTGGTGGTAGATCTCTCCTTTGTTGCTATTTTGACTACTGGTACAAAAATACAGCATTCAAATACTTGAAGTAAAACATAATCCAGGGGCTTGAGTATGGCTTGAGATAAACATTTTTTTTTCTTTTAAAAGTATAATTTATATCTACAATATGTCACAAAAACTACAGGACCTACAAAGAATGAAATATTTACAATCAGACCTGTGAAAATTTGGTGACCCTGTATTAGTCAAATGCCTATTGTTCTGCTTTACATTATTACATACATTTTTTTCATCCATTAATTCTTTGTGCAGAGTTTGAAAATATGGATGTTACTCTATCCCCTCAAGAAAGCATCTGGCTTTACAATACCATAGTTTCAGTCTGGGAAACTTGTCTTAGGTATCAGGTCAATACACAAACATATTTGAGGTAGAAAACTGGCAGGACTTGGTTTCTGGTCATAACTGAGCCTAGAGCCTACAATCAGAATCTCTGGGTATTGCTGAAACATACACTGTCTGAAGCACCTACAGGTATATTCAGGCAAATCAGTTACCAGTCCAGAGATTTATATGTGAAGTAACACAACAACAACAACAACAACAACAAAAAAAAAAGGAAACAGGTGTGAATGTATTTAGTCTGCAGAAAATTTATTCAATTACATCCATTGGAAACATGGCAGAAAACCCAGAACCAGAGAACAAAGTGATTAATAAAAGCATTTATAAAACTGGCTAAGGATCGCTTGAGCCCAGGAAATTGAGACCAGCATAGGCAAGGTAGTGAGACCACTATGTAAACAATAAATAAAGCAATTACCCAGATGTGGTGTCTGCACCTGTAGTAGCAGGGACTGGGAAGGCTACATTGGGAGGATTGTTTGAGCCCAGGAAATGGAGGCTTCAGTGAACTATGGTCATGCCACTGCCCTCCAGCCTGAATGAGAGAGTGACACCCTGTCTGAAAGAAAAAACAGGATTTATAAATGAAGATATGAAAATATTTTTTTTCTTCCACAAAAGGTCTTTCTGAGACACATCCTTTACTAAGGGACTGTGTGTTCCCAAAGTTTCTGAATACATGAGTTGAGACAAAGGGAAACAATAGGTCTCAAGTCTCTTTCTTCTACTACAAATGTCCTGTGGATGCCGGTCTGGGGGCAGTGGAACACCCTACCCTGACCTGCAAAGTCCCTGGCTCAATTTTCATGCCCCTTTCTGTGCATGGTCCTTGCTGCCCATGCACCTTGCTGTCTTCCTTCTGTTCCTGCACAGCTGTGAAAGGAGATGTCGTGACTTCCTTCTTTCTTGCTGACTACGACGTAGCCATTAGGTCTGCAGATTAGTCCTATCAGAAGTTGAACCGTGAGTGAGTGTAAGGGGGAGCGGGATGGTTTCCTGTGGGTTGGGCCACTTGGTCCCTGGCCTCTGAGGTCATCATCTTTCTACTAAAGGTCAGTAATACCGCCATGGCCTTGCTGTTGTGGGGTCTCGGGCATGGGAAGAAGGAGGGCCATAGAGAGGAGGAGGGTCAGGTTAACATGGAGTGAGTTTTGAAGGGTGACATTATTTAAAGTATTTGACTCCTGCAGGCAAAAAAAAAAAAAAC
Source organism: Sapajus apella (assembly GCF_009761245.1). Lineage (NCBI taxonomy): Eukaryota > Metazoa > Chordata > Mammalia > Primates > Cebidae > Sapajus > Sapajus apella. The sequence goes on from NW_022437269.1 coordinate 80,618, forward strand.
AAAAAAACTCACACACAGAGAGGAGGACCTGGGAAGGAGCATAGGACAGTGAGGCAGGACACGCAGGGGCACCACAGACCTTAAGGCAAGACAGGACCTCACTGCGCATGCTCCTGGGACGCCCGACTCAGTGCGCATGCTCACTGGGTGTCTTTCACTGGCCCCTCTGCCCGTTTGGTGAAGGCCGTGGAAGAGCGCAGCTCCGGTCCCTGAGGTGTGGATTTTTTCTCTCTTACTGCGACACAGCTGGTAGGTCCACAAGCTGATCCAACTGAAAGTTGAAGTGTGAGTGAGAGTGAGGAGGAGGCAGCGGACTTCCGGAGGAGGGTCGAGCAGGGTGGCTGGTGACTCCAAATGGGAAGGGCCTCAAAGTCGTCGTCCTTCTGATATGGCGCCACGGCCATGGGCTTGTCTTGTCTTGTCCGGGCTGTAACTAAGGAGGAAGGAGGGCCGAGGAGTGGAGGGGCTCAGGTGAAGCTGGGGCGATGCTGGGGTGCTGCTGGAGGTATCTGAGTCCCAGAAGCACCTGGAACCGTCACAGAAGATTCTAGACTTCTCATAGGTGACTGGGGAGGCATGGCGTGAGTGGTGTGGAATGGACCTGGAGACGGGTAATGCTGGGGCTCGTGACCGCAGCCCCGAGGTCTGTAGAGTGCCTGGAGTAGGTATCCTGTGAGGAGCACCCACTGCTGTGTGGCAGCTTGTCAACTCCACTGTGGAGATTGGAGTGGGTGGGGCTCTGAGTTCTGGAAAATGTGATTTTTGTGGGGAAGTAGGCCTAGAAAATGAGTGTGTGACAAAATTCGTGGTCACTGCAGTTTTTTTTTTTTTTTTTTTTCTTGAGATGGAGTCTTGTTCTGTCGCCAGACTGGAGTGCAGTGGCGCAATCTTGGCTCACTGCAACCTCCGCCTCCCGGGTTCAAGCAATTCTGCTTCAGCCTCCCCAGTAGCTGGGACTACAGGCGCACGCCACCATTCCCGGTCACTGCAGTTTTAATTCTCTAACTATGATTTCCTACTTGTTTCCCTGATGAAGTGTCCAGTTGTGAAACCCACCTCATGGAAAATACCCTGTGTCTTTTGCCAGGAGCCTTAAGACGTTATTCATCTAGCTTGGCCAACTTAAGTGACTTTGCAAGCATTGGATTTAAAAGTCACACACACTTGGACTTTCAGAGTGTTTCTAAATTTTTTAAAAAATGACCAGGTTAACATTTGACCATGAAAGTTGTCAAATATAGTTGTCCTGTCATGTGCATTTTCCCATTCACACTGTTCTGGTTGCAGACTGAACTATGTGTTGCTGAGGAAGATCAACATGTAGACCTATACCAAGAAGAAGTTCACAGCCTCCTGATCTCACTGTACCTCTAGTTGTGAATGTCTTAACCGTTGATCTTTTTTCTTAGGAGGAAGTGATTTTTCTGATCTGTTGTTGAATTAGTACAGATACACTGATAATGGTCTCCCATGCTGATAAAAAATGATCATGGCATCTCATGAAGGAAAGACTAGTCCAGAGAATTATATTTGGGTTTTGTGTGAATGGATGATTGTGTGTTCTCAGATTTTGTCCATAACTTCTTCCTCATGCTTATTCATAACAGGTTACACACATTCATCCCAACATAGATCAAAACGGCTTCCAAAGTCCTTGAGGATAACTGCCTTGGTGTAACCTCTCTGAGGATAGAATAACATTATGAAGAACAAGTATACGGGGTGGTGGTAGAGAAATGTCTGTAGACATACTTATGATAAGCAATATCTATGTATTCTGTATATTTATATTATCGACATGTATTAATAACAAAACTTTTTATCAGCACACACAGAGACATCAAGTCCCATGAGCCCAGTAATGGAGAACCCAAAGAAGAGGAACCACCAACGGAAAGTCGGGATCTTACGCCTGAACAGGAGAGATAACACGATCAGGATTTCCCTTCCCAAGGTATCAGGAAGGGAAAGAAAGAGTGTCTATGGGGCAGGAGGAGGTGTATGTGTGCCTCACGCCTTATGCCATGAGCAGTAACAGGAGGAAAGAAAACATTAGGAAAAGATAGCAAACAATTTGCTCAAAGTTGGCTGGAAAGGGGAGATTATAGTTTGCAGCTTCATGCAGTTTCTGCATATAATGACTCTTCTCTTTTTCTTCAAGGTGAATTTTGTATGCTTGAAAATAGAGTCCTTACTAAATCACTTAAAACCATTTAATTTGGTGTATAAGAATGTACGTTATTTCACTAGTTTAATTTGATATTAGAATGTTGCTGTATGATCTTCTCAACCATAGTGTCCACAGTGTTGTGAGTATCCTTTAATAGCACATGGAGTGCCAAGTCACCCAACTTTATAACACTGTGAATATGGCCCATTTGCAAAGGGGTGTTAGCCCCATTTTATAAATAAGAAAACTGAGGCTCAGAGATTGAGGCTCACAAAGAACACTTGACTCATGGAGAAGGAATTCATATTTTGTTCAAAGGTTTCTTCTGTTCTTCCTACAATCCATGTTGTAATAATAGAAAGTGAGTGGTTTGCTTAAGATGCATAATACTTTATTGTGTCTGTGCTGTAAGTACTTCAGTATTGGCTTAGGACAAAACAGTTCAGTGAAGCAGGATAGTATGAATAAAGTATACTGACACACAGATATTATGCTTTGCCAGTTCAGCTGAGGGTCCCTGGCTGCCTACAGGCACCCTGGAGTGTGCTGTAAAGAGACAGCAGCCACTGGCCCCCACCAGTGAGAGAGACTTGTATTTAGTTAGTAAAGTTTAATTGACAAAGACTTGAGTCAATACCAATTTCTTGAGTGAAGAGATTAAAGGACAGATTTGGACGCACAAACCAAACAACATTAGAGGGTAAAATCCCTGGTTGACATCTCCCAGAGACGTCCATCTGGCTGAAAGTTTTTTAAGACCACATGGGCAAACAAGTTAGTTAACTCCCCCACATGCCATAGCTGTTTGCTTTACTTATTAACCAAATGTAAAGGGGATTTAGGCTGCCTTCAGCCAAGAAGTATAGAAAAAACCCTTAGGCCATCCAAAAGGGTATGAGACTATGTTCTATAACTTTCTCTAATATTTTTTCCATAATATTTTTGCCACCACCCTGAGTGAATTCTCACAATAGTAACTCTAGAAAAGAGCTCAATGAATGACAGCCACTGTTTCCTTTGATCCATCTTTTTGACAGTATGTTTGATAATTCAGGACACTGGCATACAAGGATCTTATATTAGTATGATTTTTAAGAGGGTTCCAACAGTTGTTTAAATACTTTCATATTTAGAAAACTCTAACTAAGATATGATTATCCTGAACCAGAAAATGTATCCTCAACAGATAGCATTCTCAAGCTAAACGTTGACAGAATTTGGGCCATCGATTATTTTAGCAATTCACCATTAAGACGTTTCCAGATGTGACTGTCAACAATACCCATTAATTTCTTTGCACTCAACTTTCCATACTCTCACTGCAAGACAGTGATTTTCCAGTTATTTCTGGTACATTTTTTTGAATGAGCTTCATTTATAGAAAGTTACATATATGGTTCTTGGACCTAAGCATAGGATAAAGTTAGTTAACTATCCAAATAATTCCAGGTTACCTCAACAATGGATGGGTCTCACAAGTGTAAGATTTGTCATAGGTGCACAAGTACGTTGATCTAATTCTTTGGAAAATTACATTTCATTTATGATTAAAGTGGTATTCAAGTGGCTGACTTTCAGATTTCATAGTTGATACATGGTGTTCATAATACACAATGGTAAAGTACAGGAAATTTAGGTGTAGTATGATTTATACTTAGATTGTAATTTAAAATAAGACATTAGGCCAGGAGCGGCTGCTCATGAATGTAATCCAAAAATTTTGAGAGGCTGGGTGGGGCAAATCCCTTGATCCCAGGAGTCCAACACCAGCCTGGACAACACTGAGAAATCCTGTCTCAAACCAACTAACCAACCAACTAAACAGACATTAGCCTTGGCAGTGGGGTGCACCTGTAGGCTCAACTACTTGGGATACTGAGACAGGAGGTTCTGTTGAACCTGAGACGTTGGGCTCACAGTGTGCCTTGATTGTGCTACAGCACCCCAACCTGGACGACAGTGAGTCCCTGACTCAAAAAACAATGAAAATAAAATAGGATATTATAAAACAGAAAAAGTTGTAACAACTTTGCACGACATTCATTACCATGCTAACTGACACAGTTATTTTTCATTTTATTTTCATTTTTTTCTTGTTTTGGGATAGAATCTCATCTGTCAGCCAGCCTAGATTGCTATGGCATGATCTTGGCTCACTGCAACCTCCACCTCTTTGGTTCAAGCAACCTTGCCCTCCCAAAGTGCTGAGATTACAGGCATGATCCATCATGCCCTGCCCAGGCTTTGTTTCATAATGCTAAGGAAAAGAGTATTATCATTTCCTTATTTGTATTTCATGTTGGACTGCTTAAATCGATAACCTTTGTATTTTGAAGTGCATGAAATGGAAGGTGATCTGCAAGAACTGCACCAGTGAAAGAGCTGGTATGAATCTGGATTTTGGTCCTGGCGTCAAGGTGAAGGTTTTAGCAAAAGGAGAACACTATAAAATGCCAGAAACAGGTATGTTATCCATCAAGATGCAAAGTTATGTGCTTTCTCATTTACAAAATATTATACTTTTGATAATAGAGGGATAACATTGCTGCCACTTTAAAAACATAGTTCGAATGCAGACTTTCTTTGAAATGTCCTTCAGACCCAAAGGCCAGATGGCAAGACTTAAACACTATCAGATACAGAAACAAATTGGGTCAAAGCCATATTGAATCATCAAATATGACTACATATTCTTAGTTTTGTGTATAACCAACAGCTAATAATTTTCAGATACTTTTCTAATTTCTGCTTTTAACAAATGCATAATGCATTTGCAATACCAGTTTGTGTGAAATATGCTGAGCCCTGAAACAGATTCTAATACCAGCTGTAATATAATTTGTGAGACTCTGGATGAATCGTATAAATTCCACACACATCCTTGGTCTTATTGAAAAGAGTGAATGCACATCAGATAGATTAAAATCCATTTCAGTGCTGATTTCTGCATGCTCTGGTTCTGTTGGACAGAAGAGAAAGATATTCTGATTTTCATGATTTGTTTATCATAACAATCAACTTCAGTCCAATTTTAATGTGTGACTTGAGATTTCATGGCCCCTAAGAAAATGAGCGGGCACTCTGCTTGATGTTTGTTTTACTGTATGGAGTCCTGTATGAGTGATCTTGAATTTTGTCAAATTCTGAATTCTCTGACTCTTAAAGAATAATTGCATTTGAAAGCCTTCCCACAGCGAAGCCTTGAATGACTGAATAATAAAATGGCAAGAGATCATCAGATTTCTGTGGCCAATGAAATAGGTAGCATGCATATAAGTCAGTGATGCTCAAGGTGGGTATAAGATGCTTCTGCTAAGCATGCTCCCTGCCCTCCTGTCAGTCTTCATGAGCTACTGCGTGTAACTAGATTGAAGACTCATCTAGTATAGTCACGTCTAACCATACCGTAGATTACGTATTAGTGGTTTCTGTCTTGATACATTAGATGATTGATTGGGTTTGAAGTTCAACAACAGTAATGTGCTAATTCCTGAGTAGTTGATATAAGTTTATTTTATACGTATTTCCCAAATGGGCGACTGTTAATTAGGATACCTGTTGAAGTTAAAGGAAACACTTTATGTTTAAGGGAGAAATTACCTAAATGTTTTTACTCCACTCTGCTGAACCATTCCATTAGACTATTTACATTAAAAGGCATTTCTCAGACAATTTCCCGGAAGTTACTGAACAAGCCTCAGTTGTATTCTTGGAAGATCATAGCTTTAAATGCACATCTTATTAAAGAAATAGCACATTACATGATCAAGAAAATAATACTACGATATAATAATGAAAGAGCCACAGAATAAACTTAAGAGAATACGAAAGTGGTAGTGAATAAAAGACAGGTATGAATCATTAGTAAAAGGAAAGTTAATTCAAATGTAATAAATTTAAAAGATTGGTCTTTTGAAAAAATAGTTATGAATAGAGTATTCAAAAGTTCTACATAATCTTGAAGAAAATGGAAAAAGCAAAACATGAACTATGAACAAGACAGAGTGATTTAATATAGGGCATTATTGAAAGTGAATGCAATCTTGAACTCTAATATTTTCAGACTATGGATGAAATGGTTGATAAGCTAGGAAGGCGTACATCATTTAATATATTTCTGTAATACCTGATTAAGCATCACAAAGCCTGTGGAAGAAACTGTGAAATTTGCCAGTTGTCCCTTAAAAACATTTAGGAACAAATTTTGGCTTTTTCAGATGTCTCACTCTTGTTTCCCGTTTCCATATCCCTCCATTTTGTCATGTGTGACATAGTTCATAATGCTATCACATATAGATGACAAAACTGATAGTGATAGCTTAAGAGTAATGTGACCATGTATGTAATTTTACAGACGGGAATGCTTTCATGTGTAAAAAGAGGCATTATTCATGTTGACAGCATGGTAGGAGAAAACTAGGTACAAACGGTGTCCGTACCTTAAAAACTGTAGAAGGGTAAACTAGCCCAAATAAATATATTTGCCCTTCTGCACAATAGAGTAAAAACTAATGCAATACTAGCCTTTCTATTCACTTCATATCTGCAGTTCCTAAGGTGACATTAACTGTTTTCTTCTGAGATAGTTTTCAAACTATTTCCAGGAGCTCATTTGGCATCCAGACCATAGATTCAAGCCAGAACATTAAAAGAGCATTTGCAAAATATTATACATTTTTTCATACATTCCTTTTTTTGTTTCTTAGGTTTTTTTTGTCTTGTGCTGATATTTCGAGTAAAGCTATGCCCAATGTTTGCTTTCTACTTAAACTCCTTTTAAGTAGGTTCACTTCACTTAATGTGTTCTGTGGTACCAGCTCTACCACAGAGTAATGTGTTCAACGCAATCTGTGGGGCGGTCTTCAGATTTCCTAGGTAGCTGAGATACTTCAGATTTCCTAGGTAGCTGTGTATTTATCATATACAATGTTAAAGTATGGGAAGTGTAGGTGTGGTGTGGTTTATCTCAGATTGTCATTTAAGATAAGATATGATACAGGAAAGCAAAGGTGGGACATCTTTGCATCACATTTATTACCACAGTAGCCTACAGGCTATTATGGCATAACACTGAGGAAAAGAATATGATCATTTCTTTATTTATCATTCTTGTTTGGCTGCTGTAGTCTATATCCTTTGTATTTTTTAGTGCCTGACCTGGAAGCTGATCTCCAGGAGCCGTCTCAGTCAAAGACTGGGGATGAATGTGAATATGGTCCTGTGGTCTAGGGAAAGAGTGTGACAAAATCAGAGCAATTTAAAATGCCAGAAGGAGGTATGTTATCCATTAAGATTCAAACTTACATACTGTCTGTATTACACAGTATTATACTTTTGATAATAAAAAGAGAGACCCTTACTTTCCCTTGAAAAACAGAGTTCAAATACAGACTTTCTCTGGAAGGTAGTTCAGACCCCAGAAGCCTGACTTCAAAACAGAAGCATCATCAGATACAGCAGAAATTGGGTCAAAGCCATAATCAATCATCAAATAGAAAAGCCTTTTTTTCTAAGTCTAACAAACAGCTAACAGTTTTAAGATTATTTTCCAATTTCTGCTTTTCTCAAATACATAATACGTTTGTAATACCACTTTGTGTGAAATATGCTGACCCTGAAGGAGATTCTAGTACCAGCTCTAACATAATTTGTGAGATTCTGGACAAATCACATAAATCCTACACCCAATTTTGCTTTTATTGAAAGTAGTGAATGCACATCAGGTAGATTAAAACCCATTTCATTGCTGGTTTCTGTATGCTCTGATTCTCTTGGAGAGAATACAAAGATATTCTGATGTTCATGATTTGTTCATCATAACAATCAGCTTCAGTCCAATTTTAATATCCAAGTTGAGATTTCATTGCTCCTAAGATAATGAGCAGGCACTCTGCTTGATTTTTGTTTTCCTACATGGAGACCTTCATGAGTTTTCTTGGATTTTGTCAAATCGTGAATTCTCTTAGGCTCTTAAACAATGATTGCATTTATTTTTCACATGGAGTCTCCCTCTGTCACCCTGGGTGGAATGCAGTGGTCCAATATTTTTTCACTGTGACCTCCACCTCCCGGGTTCAAGCGTTTCTCATGCCTCAGCTTCCTGTGTAGCTGGGAATACAGGTGCATGCCACCACGCCCGAGTAATTTTTGTGTATTTAGTGGAGATGGGGTTTCACCATGTTGGCCAGACTGGCATCAAACTCCTGATCTCAACTGATCCACCCGCCTTGGCCTCCCAAAGTGCTAGGATTATAGGCGTGAGCCACTTCCCTTGCCAGACCCAATGATTGCATTTTAAAGTCTACTCTCAGTGAAGCCTTGAATGACTGAATAATAAAATGGAAAGAGACAGTCACATTTTGTGGCCCATGAAGTAGGGATCATGCATGTAAATCAGTGATGTTCAATCTGGTTGTAAGATGCCTGTGCTAGGCATGCTTGCTGCCCTCCTGTCAGTCCTCATGAGCTATTGTGTGTAATTAGATTGAAGACACATATGGTAACCTCTAACCATATCAGAGGTTAATACTACAGATTTCTGCCTTGAGTCTTCAAACGATACAATTTAAAGTTCAAAGACTATAACGTACTAAGTCATGAGTAGTCGACATAGGTATCCTTACACATCTTTTCCAAATTGCTGCCTTAATTAGAAGAACTTCTGAATTTAAAGGAAGCACTGCATGTTTAGGGAAGAAGTTACCTAAATGTTTGTACTCCACACTGCTGAACAACTCCATTAGACTATTTACATTAAAAGATTGGTTTCAGACAATTTCCAGGAGCCCACTGGACAAGCCTCAATTGGATTCTTATTACAGTCATAGCATTAATTATATATCTTATTAAGATAGATAGCAAATTATATGATACAAGAGAATAATATTAAGAAATAATAAATGAGTCACAGAATAAACTTAAGGGAAAAGGAAACAGACAATAAATGAAAGATATGAATCATTAACAAAAGGAAAACTAACCTGAAAGTCATAAATTTAATAGATATTTTTTTCCACAGTGGTTATGATAACTCATTCACATTTTAATATCAATCATGATAGTGACACCTTAAAACTTATGTGATCATTTAATTAATTATACAAACTGGAATACTTTTCGATGACAAATGTGTCATTATTCATATTGACATGAGGACTATAGGTGAAAACTAGTTGCATATGGTTAGTATATGTTAAAAAAAAACAAAAAGGGGTAAACTGGTTCAAAGCAATATTATGCACTTCTGCACAATAGAGAAAAAACAAACGCAATACTGTCCTTTCTATTCATTTCACTTATATATTTCCTAATGTAACATTAACTGTTTTCTCAAAAGATAGTTTTTAGATATTTTGCTGGAGCCTATTGTACATGCAGACCATGGTTTCAAGCCAAAACCTTAAATTATACATTTATTCTGAAGGAATTTTTTCAGAAATTCCTTCTGTTTCTTACATTTTTTGTGTTCTGGTTGTATCTTGAGTAAAACTCTACACAATGTTTGCTATCTACTTTAAGCCCCTTTTATTAAGCTCACTTGATTTAATGTGATCTGATTTGGACTGTCTTTTGGTTTCATTCTAGCACTAAAAGCAGGGTGTGTTTTAAAAATGTTGCTTATGTATATGCTTGGAAGTGTATCTTCAAGGTCTCTATGGAGGTCTAGTTGAATGTTAGCTGTAGGGTGACTCTTAGGCTTCTGGTTTTAGTCCATTCTATAAAATTAAAACTTTGGTGTCCTTTGCATACCTTTAATTTCATCTGAATACAGTCAAGCTAGTAATGTTCCCCCCTGTTATGTTTCTGTTGTAGGGAAGGGAAACCACAGGATTAAACGAAGACAAGCTGAAAGAACGTAAACTGAATTCATCCGAGATATTTGACTTTTAAAAAACTGAATAAATCTTTCCAGTTTTCTCCAAAGAAGTATTACACATCTTTTATTCATTTATTCTCATATATTAGACACTATTGGAAGTTTTGGCCAGATGCAGTGGCTTACGCCTGTAGTCCAAGCACATTGGAATGTGGAGGCAGGAGGATTGCTTATGCTTGGGAGATTGAGATGTGCCTGGGTGACATGGCAAAACCCCCTCAACAAAAATAAATGAATGAATGCATGAATGTATGCATGTATGTATGTAGTGTAGTCCCAGCTACTCTGGAGGCTGAGATGGGAGGATCCCTTGAGCCTAGGAGGTCAAGCACGCAGGTAGTTAGGTTCACATTACTGCAACTCCAGCCTGGATGCATGATACTTTATCTGAATGAAAAAATAGTATCATTTTTGCAACTTTGCATTCTGATTGAGCTGGTATACACATGTGTGATATTGTGAAATATATATTTGGTCCTGGAACCTGCTTAGCATCATAAAACTCCTACAATTTTCAGAATCTCCACATAGTGATGTCTTTTTGTATGCTAGTGAGTTGACTGATGGCTGGAAGCTCCTAGGTAGCTCTAGGGCGGCGGATTAGAGAGTTGGGACTTTCAGCCCCATCCTCAAACTTCAGAATAGTGAGAGGGGCTGGGGTTAAATTGATTTCCAATGGCGGGCCAACAGGTTAATCAGTCATACCTGTAGAATGAAAACCTCCATCAAAACCCCCCAAAAAACAGGGTTCAGAGAGCTTCTGCCTAGCTGAACACCTGGAGGATAACACGCCCATAGAGGTCTTGGAAGCTCCCCTGCCTCTTCCGTCGTTCCTTCCCCTATGTATCTTTTTATCTGCATCCTTTGTTAAGATATCCCATTTGCCACAAAATATGTGAGAATTCCCTAGGCTATAGACCTGGATGAAAGAACTAGGGCCTAGGTAGACAAAAGGGGAAAGCAACTAGGGAAACTTGGCTGAAGCAAAATTACTTGGATCCTACCTACACTGTCTCCTTACAGGCTATGGCATGACACAGCCGTGGGATTTCACACACTGCCTCTCACACACTGGCTCTGAGATGGTGGGCAATACACTTACATCCTGTGGGCCTGTTTCCCCATTTCTCAAGTTGAAATTAGAGTATTTACACTACTTGCTGTGAAGTATAAATGAAATAACATAGGAAGCAGGCATTACATTGCAGATATATTTACTATTCATCTTTCTTTAATCTCTTTAACATTTCAAATATTTTCATTCCATTTTTTTACAACTATATCTCTAGTATGTCATAACTGCTTTGGAATTTCAAGTAGGAATATCAAGCTGTCTTTTTAAATGCCTTTGATTTCAGAAACTTACTTGATTTAAATATGTAATTAAATCGCAGTGTAGCTGGTATCAGACATGGCATGGATTCTGAAGGTGATTTGTAAATAACCGAGGTGTGACAAGGCCAACCCTATGTCAACAGTATGTGCCGAAAACTTATTTGGTGTGTGTGATGCCATGAAGAGTAAGTCTATTCTGGTCAGGCAACACCACACAACTCAATATCATAGTGTATCAAGAGCTCACACAGTCCCTAAGCAGTGCTCTGGGGGTTTACAGGGCCACAAGGATGGCCAGTGCAGTTGTTATTTGGGCTTGTCTTATATTCATAAATTTGGCGGGTAGGAATGGTGAGCCCAAATGGAAAGAAGTGGTTGATTACTTGCAGACGCAGCAAAGGCAAGATCAGCACTGTGTCAGCACAGTGTCCTAGTCCTAGTCCCATAGGACCACAATGAATCGGAGATACTCAGTGACAGCACAGATGGTGGATTTCTTTGCTTGTGAGGAGTCCACAGTCTCACCCTAAGGCCCATTTTGAAACCACACTGAATCCTGAACCCAAGATCACATCTGACAGAGCTGGGACTATGGGAAAGGAGGGGCGACCCAGCTTCTAAACATCCCACACAACACCCAGTAGTGTCATCCGTGCTTGTGAAGAGGAGGAACCCATGTTAATGACAATTCTGAAATGATGGCCTTCTGACAGTTTTCCTAAACCAAAGATGCAAATCACTTGTTTGGACTGGATGAGGATCCCTAGAGGGAAAGGTCCCTCAGTAGGAGGCCACACTGGGGGCCTTGGCCAGCTCCTGCCTGATGACTGTATGTCCTGCTGGGGGTGCCCTAACAAGGGTAAAGTCTTTGTGTCCAGGGGCATCACCTGTGCCCTCTGGGATTGTTCTTACATATACATCCTGACTATCCCACCACTGCCTCATCCCTGGAAGGCATCCACATCAGCTTCCGCTTCCTAGCCAGACTTGTTCAGCTTCTTAGCCAGACTTGTGCTGAGCATGAAATGGTCGCTTGGGCTAGACAAAAATAGTCAACAAAGAATCTTAGTGTGGAAGTCACCTATCTTTGTTGGATAGGCCTTCGTCATTAATAAAATTTGTATGAGATGACTTGAGATAGTTGATGTGTCAACTTTGGTAGGTGACAATACATGAGAAATGTTCACTAGACCAGGGTAAATGTCTCTGTGAAGGGTTTTCTTTCCATGAGAACTGGCATTGAAATCAGCAGACTTTGGGTAAACCTAATTGCCCTCCACAATGTGGGTGGGGCTCACCCAGTCCCTTGAAGGCCTTCAGAGAAGAAGACTGGGATCCTCCTCAAGATGAAGAAGTTCTTCCTGTACACTGCCCTTGAATTTGAGCTCTCATGTCATCTGTTCCCTGGGTGTCCAGCCTGACATCCTGCTCTCTGAGATGCTGACGTGCTAGTCACAACACTTTCATGATCTAGGTCTCCAAACTCAATCTATCACTCTCTCTCCACCCACTCATACACACACACACACACACACACACACACACACACACACACACACACGAGTGGAACCCTAACCAATAGGCTACTTACAGCTGGGACCTTAAAAGCCATAACAGATAAGTACTGCAGGTTGCTGTCACTCTGCTGCATGGCTCCTGACATAGAGGATTGTGGTATTCCCCTCACATCCACTGGCATCCATGTTGCTCATTTCTGTAACTCAGGGTTTTGCCATTGAACAATGTAGAGACCACTACAGTTCCACAAGTGTTCTCTGCCCTTCTTATGTATGTGAGGCTCTCTGTTCCATCCTGAGGACACAGATCTACTGGGATTTTTTTCCAACCTTCCATGAAAGTCCTGGGAGCCTGGTGAGGGAGATACACCTGCAACAGCAGTAACAGCAACAGCATAGCCAGTGTGTTCACCAACTCATGAGAAATCACGCTACCAACATATACCACTTAAGTTTCCCCATCAACTAACAGCTTATCCTGGAAGTGAGCACGTTCGTAGGTCACTTGGATTCCCCTTATTCTATTTTCCCCAGGAATGCACAGATACAAAGGAAACTGATAGTGGAATGTTGTGATGGAGTGGAATTCAAGAGTAAAATGCCCTGCAGTGACATGATTTCTGAAGAAGTCAATATGTTTTATCAGTTACCAGATGCAGCAACATACAGGCCTCCCTCTGTCTACAGGGTGTGACATGTATGGAAAATCCAGTTTATTGAAGAACTGTAAAAAGACGTTGCCTCCCTGTAATACTCAGTCCCCTAATGCAAGTAGCCCCTGCCGATCGTTACAACAACTGCAGCTGCACTCTAAAACGTCCAAAATGTTTCAAAGTGGGCGAAGATATTCCAGCTATAAACCTCAAGTTTAGAATTGAAAAGAAGTATCCTCAAACTTCTTCTTTACATCAAAAGAATAGAGCTGTTGGCTGGGCACGATGGCTCGTGCGTGTAATCCCACCACTTTGGGAGGCCAAAGCAGGCAGATCATGAGGTCAGGAGATCCAGACCATCCTAGCTAACACGATTAACCCTGTCTCTATTAACAAAACAAAAAAATTAGCTGGGCGTGGTGGCATGTGCCTGTAGTCCCAGTTACTCAGGAGGCTGAGTCAGGAGAATCAGTTATCCTGGGGGCGAGGGTACAGTGAGCTGAGATCACGCCACTGCACTTCAGGCTGGGTGACAGAGCAAGACTCCATCTCAAAAAAAATAAAAAGAAGAAATGCTACAATTGGTACAGAGGAAATAGAAATAATAACAAGGTAGCAAGGAGAAGGACACAAGGTTCCCCAGAAGGGCTTGCAGGCACCATTCTCCTTTGTCCTGCTTTCAAGGATAAGAAAGTGGTTCCGCCATAGGTGAGGTGGCTCATGCCTCTCATCTCAGCACATTGGGAGGTTGAGGCGTGAGTATTGCTTGAACCCAGGAGTTTGAGATCAGCTTGGGCAACATAAAGACACTTCACCTCTACAAAAAAAAAAAAAAAAAAAAAAAAAAGAACAATTTGCCAGGGGTGTTGGAGCCTGCATGTAGTCCAAGCTATCTGGGAGGCTGAGATGGAAGGATCACTTGAGCCTGGGAGGTTAAGGCTGTACTGAGTCATGATTTCTCTATTGCACTCCAGGCTGATCGGCATGAGTAATAGACCCTGTCTGAAACAGCAGCAAGTGGTTTAGGGCCAGCTGGGATGTGTGGTGAACCTTATCCCGGAAAAGATCTGTTGCTAGGTGAGTTCGAGTCCCCTCATTGTTTCCTCTAGGCATGCAGAGCTACAGCGCAATCTGATACCGGAATGTTGTGTCAGAGTGGGATCCAAGAATGGAATGGGCTGCAGTGATGTGATTTTCCAAAGCAGTCAACAAGTCTTTCATAACTTCCCAGATGAAGCAACATACCATCCTCCCACAGTTTACAGGGCAGTGACATGTATGGAAAATTCAGTTTATTGAAGACTCTGAAAAGAGATGATTGCCTCCCTGTAACACTCAGTCCCCAAATGCCAGCAGCCCCTGCCAATCATTCCAACAACCACAGCTGTACTCAGAAACGTACAAAATGTTTCGAAGTAGGCAATGATATTCTGGCTATAAATCACAAGTTTAGTATTGAAAAGAGGTATCCTTGAACTTCATGTTTACATAAAAAAATGGGAATATTGCATTCAGTACAAAGGATATAACACGGCACCAAGGAAGAGGACACAATGTTTCCCAGGAGGAGTTACAGGCACCTTCCTCCTCTGTCTTGCTTTGCTTTTTGTGATAAGGAAGTGGTTCAGGGATGGGCATGGTGGCTGAAGCCAGCCTGGGAAACATAGGGAGGCCCGTCTAGACAAACAATTAAAAAAAACAGCCAGGCGTGGTGGAGCATGCAGGTAGTCCCCCCTACTTGGGAGTCTGAGATGGAAGCATCACTTGAGCCTGGGATTGAGCCATGATTTCTCCACTGCACTCCAGGCTGAGCAACAGAGTGAGACCCCATCTCAAATAAAACAAAAATAAAAGAAAGTGTTTCAGGGCCAGCTCGGGTGTGTGGTGAAGCTTTATTTCAAAGGTCAATCACTGCTATGGACATTGATGCTCAGGATGTCTCTGTGGTAGTCACGGCTCTGAGATTCTGGGACTGATGTCCTTCTCGGTGAGGACAGCCCTCTCCAGGCTGGGGCACATGAGGAAAGCATCAGGCTAGGTCGTCAGGCTACCAGGGACAGCTGTCTGCTGTGGGATCACAGATGAGATCAGGAGAAGGACAGCTGAAAGGAGGAGAAGGGAGACAATCTCTGCAGGTGAGGGGCAAGTGTCTGTTAGTTCAGGGAAGACATTGGCCCTATGTCCCAACATGGCTCTAGGCTCCCATGGAAGGACATTTTGGTGCCAGAAAGAACCCAGTGCTTGTGGTATGAGCAGAGTAGCTGGTATCACCTCCCATCCTATATGTTCAATGGTCCCTGAGAGGAGCCCATGCAATTTGGGGATCTAAAACGTTGTTTTCTGACATCCCCTCCATTGACCACCTATGAAGTGAAGGGATGTGAGATAAACTGAGGCCTTCAGAGAGAAAGGTCAGATGGAGCTGTGAGGCCTTCTCAAATGTCCCTCTGTCCTACAACTATGGTGAGTCTCACACTGAGTTCATCCTTTGCGCTCTGTGTCACTCTTCTCAACCTAATGTCTGTCCTGGGAAGAGTGGGTATATTGCAGACAGTCTTGCTATGTAAGGGATTTAATAAGATTTCTGAAAGTTCCATAGGCTGAGCAGTAAATTCTGAGATCCTAGGTCACCATTATGGCCACAGTACATGAGATTCACCGGGTGTGAATCATGGAACCTTCATTTTAAAGGATCCTGGGTTCCAAGTTTCATGGAAACTTGTCTGAGAAAGAGTAGAGGAGGGGAATAGTCTACTTTCCCAGCCACACAGCTTCTTTCTCTTTGTGAAGGTATAGAAGGGACAGGTTTGGTGTGTTCTCTGATGTACAGACCCAAGAACTTCAGGTGAGGAGACCGACACTGACATGCTGCCTGTTATGGTAATGACACACTCAGGGCATCGTCTCCAAATGATACCCAGGCCAATCCTTTCAAGTCTTCATCTCTTACATATTACTGAAGAAATCAAATGTCTCTTGTCTGTGCAGTCTCATGCTGTAAAATTCTAAATATTTTGCAAAAGCCTTTGGGTCTTATCCTTGATTGCACAAATATGCAGCACAGTAGAATTTTTCATGATGCCTCTGACCCGTGGCTTCATCACTCACAGCTGGGCGACACTGAGAAAGTTACTTAACATCTCTGTGACTCTTTTCTCCATTAGTCCCATGGAAATACTACTAGTGAGTTCATCTGCTTCTTGGGGCAGTTTAGAGCACTTACTGTGTGAAGACATGCACAGTTCTCAGGATAGTCCCAGGCCTGTGGTCAGTTTCCAGTCAATTCCAGCTGTTAACGTTTTGCTGTTAGTCTTGTTGCTGTTCTCACATTTCTCTGGAGCATGTTCCAGAGATACAATGTCACAACTACCTTTGACCCATTGGATGACCTTTTGATTGTCACTTCATTTCTTCGGGGACTCAGGGACTGAGTCTGTGGGGCAGGGCAAGATCATATTTTTATGAGCATAATGAATATTCAGCTGTCTTTACAGGATATTGTGGAGCCTAAATGCAAACCTCGTATGAAAACCACATTGAGATACCATCTCACGCCAGTTGGAATGGCGATCATTAAAAAACCTGAAGACAACAGATGCTGGAGAGGATGTGGAGAAATAGGAACACTTTTACACTAGTGGTGGAAGTGTAAATTAGTTCAACCATTGTGGAAGACAGTGTGGCGATTCCTCAAGGACCTAGAAAGAGAAATTCCATTTGACCCAGCAATCCCATTACTGGGTACATATCCAAAGGATTATAAATCATTCTATTATAAAGATATGGCACTTGTTTGTTCATTGCGGCACTATTTACAACAGCAAAGACCTGGAACCAACCCAAATGCCCATCGATGATAGACTGGACAGGGAAAATGTGGCACATATACACCCTGGAATATTATGCAGCCATTAAAAACGATGAGTTCGTGTCCTTTGTAGGGACATGGATAAATCTGGAAATCATCATTCTCAACAAACTGACACAAGAACAGAAAATCAAACACCACATGTTTCCACTCATAGGCATGTGTTGAACAATGAGAACACATGGACACATGGAGGGGAGCATCACACACTAGGGTCTGTTAGGGGGGACTAGGGCAGGGACAGTGGTGGGTAGGGAGGTTGGGGAGTGATAACATGGGGAGAAATGCCAGATATAGTTGATGTGGGGATGGAGACAGCAAACCACCATGGCGGCATGCATGTACGTATACAACAATCCTGTATGATCTGTACATGTACCTCAGAACCTAAAGTGCAATAAAATATATATAGATATCCCAGAAAGAAAACAATCCATTTGCAAATGATGTTTTGGATATGACCATCAATAAGTTCTTATATACTATACAACTTCCTGTATACTATATCACCTGGTGAAATGTAACCACCTTGTATATTAAAATAGTTTTGTAAAAAAAAAATTTTTTTTTACCCCAAAATTTTCAAGTTACCTAAACAGGGGATGGACGTCAGGAGTATAAGATTTGTCGTAGACCCGCCAGTACATTGATTTACTCCTTCAGAAAGTTACATTTAAAAAATGCTATCCGTGCAGCAGGCTTCAGATTTTCTAGATACCTGATACTCACCATTTATAATACACAATGGTAAAGTGTAGGAAACGGAGGCGTAGTGTGATTTACCCTCAGATTGTCATGTAAAGTAAAATTTTATAATAGAGGAAAACAAAGGTGTGACACCTTTGCATCACATTTATTACCACAGTAGCTGACAGGATTTTATTTCCTAGCACTCAGGAAAACAATATTACCATTTCCTTATTTATCTTTCTTGCTTGCTGGCTTCAATTGTATCCTTTGTATTTTTTAATGCCTGACTTGGAAGCTGATCTCAGTCAGCTGTCTCAGTCAAAGACTGGGGATGAATGTGGAGATGATCCTGATGTTCAGGGGGTGATTCTGCCAAAATCAGATCAATTTAAAATGCCAGGAGGAGGTATCCTATCCATTAAGATGCAAAATTATATGCTTTCTGTTTTTCACAATATTAAAGTTTTGATAATACAGAGAGAGAACATTACTGTCCATTGAAAAATAGAAAGCAGAATTCAAATGCAGACTTACTTTGAAAGGTAGTTCAGACCCCAGATGCCTGACTGCAAGACTTAAACACTACCAGATATAGACACAAATTGTGTCAAACCCATATTGAATCATTAAGTATTAAACCATTTTTCTCTGAATATAACCAAGAGCTAACAATTTTCAGATTTTTTCTAAGTTCTGCTTTTACCAAATACATAATGCATTTTTCATACCAGTTGTATAAAATATGCTGAGCACTGAAGGAGATGCTACTGTCTCCTCTATCTGAGATTCTGGATGAATCCCAGAAATTCTACAGCCGTCTTTGCTTGTATTGAAATACTGAATGCAGATCAAATATGTTAAAATCAATATCAGTGCTGATTTCTGCATGCTCTGGTTCTCTTGGAGAACCAGATATTCTGATGTTCATGATTCGTTGAATATAACAATCAGCTTCAGTCTAATTATAATATCTGAGTTGTGATTTCTTTGTTCCTAAGAAAATGAGCAGGCAGTCTGCTTGATGCTTGTTTTCCCTGT
>NW_022437270.1:0-98200 GCF_009761245.1 Sapajus apella
AGCTGTAGGTTAACAACATAGGGAAACCCAGGTTAGGAGTATACAGGAACTCCATTATCTTTTCAACTTTTCTGTAAATTAAAATTATTCCAAGTTTCAAAAGTTTATTATTATTATTTTTTTAAAAAAGCCAGTTGTTACCTTTAACTTGAACCATTGTCAGCAATGGTTACCAATCTTTTTTTTTTTTTTTTTTTGAGATAGAATCTCTCTGTCTCTGAGGCTAGCGTGCAGTGATGCAGTGCCAGCTCACTGCAGCCTCCTCCTCCTGGGCTCAAGTGATCAGACACGCACCATAATGGCTGGCTTTTGTATTTTCTGGTACAGACGGGGGTTTCAACATGTTGGCCAGGCTGGTCTCGAACCCCTGACCTCAAGCAATCCGCCTACCTCAGCCTCCCAAAGTGCTGGGATTACAGGTGTGAGCCATCGCGCGGGGCCTATCTTATTTTTGTTAGTCTCATTTCCCTCTCCTGGCCTCCTCTTTTGCTTTCCAGTTACACCTTTCCTGCCGGCAAGATCCTTTTTTCCCCAGCCCAAATTCTAATGCAGTGGTTCTCAGCAAAGGCAAATTTTGTGCCCTAGGGGACACCTGGCAACATCTGAAGACATACTGACTGTCGCAACTGCAGGGGATGGAAGGTTTGCTACCGATAAGTAGCAGGTCGAGGCCAGTGAGGCTGCGAAACATCCCGCTATGCACAGGACGGCCCCAAGACGAAAGATCACCCAGCCCAAAATGTCAGCAGTGATGAGGCTGCGAAATCCCGCCCTGTGTCTGTAATGCTGCAGGCCTCAGGGTCTCAGACACCAACTCAAAACTTCAGCTGTAGGCAGCATAATCTTTTCACTAGCGAATCCGTTAACCAGGGTCCTACCTGCCCTTCCCTTTGGTGGGAAGAATTACTACAATTTCTTAAAGTGCTGTTGAAAAGTTTAACAAACAGCACGTTTCTATGTTAGAAATATAAGCCTATAATTCTCTCCAGGTGGTGAAATTATAGGCAATTTTAAATATTTTTGTCATTTTCATTTTTCCAGTTTTCAGTATTCAGCATGTATTACTTTTTTATAATAAGTTAAAGATATACATCATAAAACTACCTATTTTAGATAGTCCACAGCATTTTACTGATTCGTGGTACATTCAGAATGGGAAAGCCAATGTGCAGGCACCTTGGGAGAAAAGCTAACATGCCTGCCAGGAGACTCCAGGAGTCTGGGCTCATCACAAGGTAGGATCTGAGTGAAGAATGACGTGGCCTGAGCTCAATGTCTAGAAGATTCCACTAATCCCAAAGAAATCCAAACGGCCGTTTAAACTTACTGGTAACAAAGCTCACCTCAGAGCCAGAGCAGTAGACCACTTATAGCCTCCAGTCCAATTGCAATACAGCATTTTGGGAAAAGTACGGTTACCTTAAAAAAAAAAAAAAAGAAAAATACATGGTATAAAAATACTCTCAGAAAGACTTAATTGTAACAAATGGCCTCAACATTTAAAATTTGAAAAGTAAACTCTCTTTACAATAATATATGTTTAAGTGAATAGTGCAAAACCCTTACCATCTCCAAGTATACATGTAATGCTGAAATCAGCTAAGTTAGAATTACAACTTAAAGAACATGAAATGCTCAATGAGGTATCAAGACTTGGGGGAAGTTACAAGTATATGAGACAGTGTGGTCCCAAGGCATAGAAATTATCCAGTAGGAAAAGATGAGAAAGTCTAGAACTAGAAACATACAATCACTTCAAGTATGACAGAGGCTACACACGGTCAGCAGGGAAGAGCTGAGACAAGTGGCCATCCACGTGGAGGGAGCCATTAAAGCTGTATCCACCTCACACCATCTACCAAGAGCAATTCCGGGTGGTTTCTAACTAAACCAAAATGTGAAAGGCTAAACTTACAACTTTCAAAAGACAACATCGCAAATTGTCTTTATAAACCTGGGGTAGAAAAAGATTTCTTAAAACCACAACAAAAAAGGACTAACTCTAATACCTTAAACTAATTATGTTTTTAAAGTTCTGTTCATGAAAATATACCATAATGTTAAAAAAACAAAAAAGTCAAAATCTGGGAGAGCGTTTCAGGGACAGTACAGATAATACCCAAAATATAAAAGAAGTCTAGACAACTTTAAGACTTTAAATATGGATCAGCAAGAATAGTTACGTAGCGCTATTGGGAATGTAAGCTAATATAGCCATTTAAAGAGTAACACACCCGGAAAGTACCCGCTAAAGAAGCTCTTGCACATGTGCAATCAGGAGAGGGGCAAAGAAATTTTAACAGTCACAAGAGCAAAAAACGGCACATAATCAGAACATATTGGAGAGTAGATAAAACTGTGATATAAGCTTACAAGAGATTACTACACAGAAGTAAAAAAAAAAAAAAAGAAATAAGAGAAGTCACATGGATGAATTGTAGAGCCATAATGTTGAGAGGAAATTAGAAAGTCCCAGAAGACCACCAGCCTGATGTCATCTTATACAGCCCTAAAACAGGCATTATCAAATATATGGTACTGTATTTTATTACATACATACAATAAAAGTATAGAAAATTTTTAAAAGGAAGTGAAGTGATAAGAAACAATTCAAAAGGATGGTTACCTTGGAAGAGGAGGTAGAGCGACCAGGCGAAGGCAAGCACTCACGTGGCTGCAATGGTACTGGTGCTGTTTCACTGTTATTTTGGGTAAAAGTCAACTAGTGTATTATGCTTTATACTTCCCCTAGTTTTCTTATTTTATGAAATATTACATTTAAAAAGATAACAAATGCAATTTTCTGGGTGCTTTATTTTAGTATGTTGAGTTTATTAATGAGGGTTGGCACATCTAAAAAGCTGCTGATACCTGTTTCTAATTAAGTAATTTGACTCTCAAATTTCTGGTTAAAGTCCCTTCAATAAACATAGAGAAAACCATTTTGCTGACAAACGTCCCTGAACTCTGACTTACCCAGGCAGTGGACGTGGTCCCGCACAGTGCAGTTGGCAGTATAGCGCTGCCGGGGACAGGACACCGTCATGCAGCTGGTGGAATTGGAACACTCGTAATCTGTTTCAGGAAGCTGCCAGCAAAATCTGCAAGTCATGTTAATGATGAAGTTCTTCTGGGATTTGAAGTCTTGATCCTATGTAGCAAACGACACAAAACTCATCAATTGCAATGGAGTAGTCTGTTAAGATGTTGGTCACATGGCACAAAATTCCTAAAACGCTTGTATTTAGGACCTAGGAGTAAGTGTCAGGAAAACAGTTACCAAAACAGTATGTATGCAAAATAAATGTATATGGTATGACCCCATAATCATAAAAATACACACCCAAATAAATGTACCTAAGGGGAAAAAAAGTAGATAAATTCACATCAAAATAGCAAAAGTTATTTCAGGGTGATAGAATTATTTCATCACTTTGGCTTAGCTAAGTTTTTCACAGTAAACATGTACTTTTGTAACACAGCAAAGAGGAAAATGTATTTTAGAAAGTCAATCGCGAATGGCTAGAAGGAACTGATGAACGCATTTGTTGAAGGTCACTGAGCTTCAAGCTTCAAGGGAGGAGTGGAATCCAGGTCTCTCAACCCCAGCCTGACACTTCTGTAGTGGTTAACCCACCGCTTTGCTTCTGAGTTGCCAGCCTTCCCTAACATCTCCTACCTTGCACAGCCCGGCAACTCTGGGTTGTTACAGCTGCTCCTACCTTCAGAGCATGTGGCATGCTTTATCCAGAGGCAGCCCAACTCAGAAGCGCTGCATGACGTGTGGAGGCTCAGTGAGTGTTCCCTGGTGGCCAGAGATAGTTTTTCATTTCAATTTCAAAAGCCATTATTTTGTTTTCTGCTTACAAAAGTACATGTTCTTTCTATGTTACACATTTGAAGATTACAGACAAAAACCTATAGGTGTTCAGAGCTAACTACTTTTAATCTTCTTTCCGTTTCTTTTACGTGTATATTTATAAATTTGCTAAAATGGAATTATACTGAAAGCACGCTGTAGTCTTTTCACTCCACCTGACATTACATTGTAATGTATATTTTTTAAATCATTTTTATGAAGCATCATATATATATATCTTATATATATGTGTGTATGTATACATATACATATACACACACACACACACACACACACAAACACACTATTCTTTTTGTCTTTTTTTTGAGATGGAGTCTCACTCGGTTGTCCAGGCTGGAGTGCAGTGGTGCAATCTCAGCTCACTGCAACCTCCACCTGCCAGGTTCAAGCAATTCTCCTGGCTCAGCCTCCCGAGGAGCTGGGATTACAGAGGCACAACACCATGCCCAGCTAATTTTTGTATTTTTAGTAGAGACGGGGTTTCACCATATTGGCCAGGCTGGTCTCAACCTCCTGGTCTCAGGTGATCCGCTGGCCTCGGCCTCCCAAAGTGCTGGGATTAACACGTGCGAGCCACCACGTCCGGCTCATATTTGTTTTTTTTTTTTAACATTTCACAAATGTGCTTGTCATTTCTGCACAAGAGCCATTCTCATTTTCTCTAATTTGTTCCAATTTTGGTATATGTGCTGGTGAAGCAAGTAATGTTAATTTTCTTATGAATGCAAAACCACTTTTCATGGAAAGCATTCCAATGCGGATAAGGCATCGCCTGATTTAGGCAAGCAGTTTGACCTGTTAGAAACCATGTTTACAGCTGCCTGTTTTCAGTGATGTGCTTAAAATACAAGTTTTTTTTTTAATAAGTAATCATTTTATTATTTGTTATATGATATTATTTTCACAGGTCTGATTGAATAAAACATATGCATTTTTATGCCACCAGCAGAGAACCCATATTCAGCTATCAGACCACCTAATTTTATATGCTGGAACACCACCTGCTAATGTGGCTCCAACAGTAGATTGGAAACTTTCTTTAACCGTATTTCCATATTTCACAGTAGGAATATTAAAAGTGCATTTTTCAATACCAGAATGCTAGTGTTCAAATAGAAGTAACTATAACCAAAACATATGTGTTTGTCTAATCCACACCATTAACAATCATTACTTTATTTGCAGAATGACACGAATTACACAGCATCCACTGGACCTCTGTTCAAAGATGGCAAAACTGATTATATCTTGATTTATAGAAAGACGAATACACAATACCACACACAAAAAAAAAAACGCATTTGAAAAGAACCTCAGGGCAGAAGGCTTGATGTTGGAGAAGGAGGTAGGTGATTTACTATTGTAGTTATGTAATAAAATGAAAACACAAGTTTTTTTAATCGTTTTTTAAAAAGTAGGTTACACTCACGCCTATAATCCCAGCACTTTGGAAGGCCAAGACGGGTGGATCACGAGGTCAAGAGATCAAGACCATCCTGGTCAACATGGTGAAACCCCATCTCTTCTAATAATACAAAAATTAGCTGGGCATAGTGGCGCCTGCCTGTAGTCCCAGTTACTCGGGAGGCTGAGGCAGGAGAATAGCTTGAAGCCAGGAGGCGGAGGCTGCGGTGAGCAAAGATCTCACCACTGCACTCCAGCCTGGGTAATAAGAGAGAAACTCCATCTCAAAAAACACATGTACAAGGTACACATTTCAAGACACAGCAGGAGAGTGGGCAGTGAGTCGGTCTTGTCTGGCCCGGCCTCTGGAACCACTGCCCTCCCCCCCACCAAGTACCCTCTGCACTTCCAGGGAGAGCCTATTCTACACACAGGCACATTTATGTCACCTATATTTAACCTTCCCAATGCTTCCACTTAATTTTGTACACATGTCAGTTCATTATCTCTGAGCTTCCTACTTCTTTTTAATGGCCACAATGGGTTTATTCTATTACATGTGTACCATAAATTAAGAAGTTCTCTCTTGGACATTTCACTTCTTTCGAATCTTTTGCTTTAATGAGCAATACAGCTAAAAAATAAGCACACTTATTTGCATCCATGTATAATAATATATATAACATAAATTTCTAGAGGTAGAACTGCTAAGTCGATGATTATGTGTAATTGTAAATTTAACAGATATGACAAATCGCCTTTAAGAGGTTGACCAATTTGACTACCCATTAATAAGATATGAGTATCTGACCCTTATACTCTCACAAACTCAGAGTTAAGTTAAATTTAAAAAGTCAAATTAAAAAAATTTTTTTTGTCCATCTGAGGGTTAAAAATGTATTAGTTTGTTTTTAATTATGAAAAACTTATCCATGTTTTTCATGTAATAATACAAATAAGTCTGTTTGTATTTCCTTTCCTATGAACCATCTGCTCATGTCCTAACACGGTTTTTCTATAAGACTGTCATCTTTTCCATGTGGGTTTTTAGGAAGTGTTTATATATTACTGATATTAGTGTATCAATTGTCACATGTTAGAAACACTTTTTCCTAGTTTGCCATGTCTTTTGCCTTTATGCTTTTTTTTTTTTTTTAAGATCATGCAGAAATCTCTGATTTTTAGTAGTCAAATGTATCAATTCTTTCTTTTATGGCTTCTAAGCTTTATTTCATACTGAGAAAAATATTCCCCATTTTGAGAACAACTATCTCGTGTTCTCTCTGGTACTTCCGGATTACATCTTTGGACTATCTGGAATTCATTCTGGACAAGACAGGGGTTCCACTTAATTTTGTTCCAGAGAGCTCCCCAGGCATTCTGGCATTTACTGAATCCATCTTCTCACAGACAAACACTGGGCCTTCAAAAGCTCATCTATGGCAGAAAGACGCTTCCACCCGCTCTGTACACTAGCTGTCACTACTAAGAACACAAAATCCATCTGAACAAATCAGACTTGCTTTAGATATGCTAGTAGACTAAGATCTTCTCCAGTCCTACAAAGCAACATTTCTGTCAAGCGCATTTCCAGCAGACATCAACCGGCTTGACAGTTATCATTATAACTAAAACAGCAGTGAGCTGACACGAAAAGGTCTATTGGGTTTTTTTACATTTATTTCTACTTAACAGGGCAAACATAAAAGAATATAAAAATTATTCAGAATTTATTCTCAATAGTCACATCTGAACTGCTCTTCTAACTTGAAGTTTACAGTGAATGTATTTAGAATAAGTAAGCCATAGTACTTACAACACAGGTAACAGATGGTTTCACTGTACAGTCAAAAGTGACAGGCTTCCCATAGATACAGGAGAAATTTGTTGTGCAGTCTATACAGTCTGCAGGAAGTCTGCTACACAAACCATTGCTTGGACACTTCATCACATAAGGTGGGATTTCAGTACTTTCTGTGAGAGGTAAGAGAGAAGCTTATTCTCCTACAATACTGATTCGAATAACAGAGGAGAATAATCTTCTAAGGTTAAGAGACATGATCATTAGCAATTAGACACTGCACTGGAATGGAAAAAGCATGGGGCTGGAGCCAGAGACACCTGCAATTAAAGCAGAGTTCTGCAAATAACCAGCTGTGTGACCTGGTGGGCACCAAACTTGTAAAACATTACTTCATTCCTGCCTCCCAAGTGGCTGTGAAAACTAAAGGTGCTCACATACAAATAACGCATAGAAAATTCTGGGTATACATTAAGAGCTTTTTTTAAGAAAATCTATCATTTTGTCAGTTGAAAAACTAAAACTTATAGTAGGGTTTGTGCAAAATCACAGAGGAAGTCTGTGGCAAAACTGAAACTAGAACCCAAATCTCTCCATTTCCAATCCAACGTTCTCTTCAAAAATCTGAATTCACTAGTTTAGAAATGAAGCCACTGACATCCTCAGGGCATCAACTCTAGAAAATGTCATGATCTCATGAACACTGGTACTTTGATAAGCCATATTTGCTAATATAATATTTACAGCTTTATGCTACCAAAGTTCGAAATAGTTCTCTATTTTAATAACTTCTTCAGTGAGCTGCAACCTTTTTTTTTTTTTTTTTTTTTTTTTTTTGAGACGGAGTTTCATTCTTGTTGTCCAGGCTAGAGTGCAATGGCATGATCTCACAGCAACCTCTGCCTCCCGGGTTCAAGTGATTCTCCTGCCCCAGCCTCCCGAGTAGCTGGGATTACAGGCATGCACCACCACACCTGGCTAATTTTGTATTTTTAGTAGAGATGGGGTTTCTGAATGTTAGTCAGGCTGGTCTCGAACTCACAACCTCAGGTGATCTACCCAGCTCAGCCTCCCAAACTGCTGGGATTACAGGCGTGACCCACCGCGCCTGGCCTCAGCTACAACTTATTTCCAACCAACCTAATCAGGTGTGCAATGTATTTTTACCAACTGAGAGGATCAAAATTGCAAGTATTCCTGAAAAGGGCTTTCAAAAGCCTGCAAGAGTCAAGAACTCTTGCGCTTTCTCTAAAAAGTAATCTGCATTTAAAATTCAAGTGCACTACTATTTTTTACATCCAAATAATGAGTAAAATACCTTTGCCGGTTTCAATTCACTGAAGTAATGTCACTCTAAACTGAAGAAATTAGAGTCAAAGCCTCCACTTAGCAAAACACACTAATGCTTATTTAAAACTGGTCCTACTTTACTCACTGCATTAAGTGGACAATTCTACAAAATACTCTTTTCTGTAATCCCATGACTATGTGGCTGGAAGGTGGACATTTAGAATCACAAAGCAGAAATGACTTTAGGCCATCAGACCAACCCCACCGCTTTAAAGATGAGAACCAAGGTCCAAAGGGCATAATTTGTTCAAGATTCCATAGCAAAACCAGACCTAGATTCCAGGTCTCCGCCAGCCCCTCTGTGATCCTTCCATTTCACACAGTCCTGGGGGAGCCTTTCATATATAACATCAGGAACAGGATTCTAGAAGTAGAGGAAATTTGCTGAAGGGAAAGAAGCACTGACTGAAGGTTACTTTGATGGAAGAAGTGGAAAAACAATAGAAATAAGGAGACAAATGAGCATGGGACTGGAAAAAGAGATGAGGTAGAAACGTCAAAAGGCATCCAAATGCGAAGACTATCTACTGAAAATGGCTTTGTATCTGCCCTTAATTCACATCATCTAAAATACCATAAAATATTCAAAAATAGAAAGTGACTTCGTATACTAAAGGAAATTTTTATCAAAAACAAAGAGAAATTACTAGATATAAATACACACATTTACTAGAATAGAAAATGTCTAGTACCTGCTGCCCTGGGAACTACTGTGAATGTACGTGTTGGGCCCGGATCCTTTATTGACTGAGCCAGCGCCTGCGATTGCTCTAAATTTAAGGATCGTACAATTAGACAAACATGTTATCCCGGGACGAGAAAACCTTGTTTTGTGTGGTTAACACGGCGGGTCTACACCAGGCCAATAAGCTGCTCATGAAAACCTCACGGCTTGGCATCCAGAAAACACAAAACTTAGGGACGAAACGTCAACGGGCAGACAACAGTTCAGATCTGCCGGCAACGAGGGACCGAAGGGCGGCATCGCGCTCCAGTTCCGCCTCCCCGGCCGAGCCCCCAAGCGCTCCACCTCCGTTCCAGGGCTCCGCAACCACGATGGGCGGCTCGGTGTCGTCGTAACGGAGGGGCGGCCTCCGGCCGGGCGGCCAGGGCGCCAGACTCCAGATGCAGCGACGTGCCGCCCGGAGCCGGGCACTCGGCCTCCTCCCCACGTCAGCCTCCGCCCGTGGGCCCAGCCTCCTAGCAGCTCCCGGGGCCCCGCTGCCACTCAGCTCCACCCGGCGCTGATCCCGGCCTTTGACTCACCACCGCCTGACAGAATGCAGAACTGCGAGAGAAAGAGCAGCACGCGACACAGGGAGCGGAGGCCCCGAAGCGGGCGCACCCCAGCGGCCATCTTGCCGGCGCGTGCACACGTTCAGGCCGGGGACGGGCCCTGCGAGTCGGGGCGGGGCGCGGGCGCGCGCGTGTGGGGGCGGGGCGAGGCAGGCGCGGCTCGGAGCGGGAGCGGGCAGTGGGCGCAGGCGCGGTGCGTCTTCGGGCGGCTGGCGTCTGCGCTTGCGCTTTCCCGCGTGGTTTTTCTTCCGGTTGCGTTCTCTGGGAGGTCCACGAGGAAGATGCGAGCTTGGGAGGTTGCTCGGTTCCAACGCGCACCTCACGCCCTTGAATGAAGGGCTCACTAATCTTTTCACCGCAGGAGACCTGAGAAAGGTCATCCGTGGACCGAAATGCACGCCCGAAGCCACCCAGAGCAGAGGCTGGCAAATGTGGGTGTGGTCGGATGTTGTGTGCTGGGTCCTGTGCGAAGGTTCTGAGGACAGTATCGCGTGGCGTTTCATCCTAAAGACACTTATTTACAGTCGGGGAAGCGGCCCCGGGGCGACGAGGGGCCCTCCCCTGGGGGCCCGCGCTCAAGCCTGCCGTGGTTTTCACTTTTGGCCAGCTCGTGGAAGATACGCAGCACTTTTAGAAAGTTGCTCTCAAACCTGGAGTAGCAGGATGGCCCGAGGCGCTGCGAAGTGAGGGGAGGGTCCAGAGCACAGCCCTGCCTGGGGAAGGGAGGACATCGGGGGAGCAGCGCTCAGGCCCCAGCTCGCTGCGACCCTTGCCGGTTTCTATCACAAAACACCTGGAAGGAACCATGCTGGTGACCTGCGCTCTCCTCCCACCCACCTGCGGGATCATTCATTCCGGGGCCTTCTGACTGCCATCCCTCAAGTGCATGTTTGATGAATGATTTTTTTAAAAAATACATGGAAAAGTGCCTGCACGTAAGCCCTGAATGTTAGCTTTAAAAATCGTTATCACGCCCGGGCGCGGTGGCTCACGCCTGTAATCCCAGAACTTTGGGAGGCCGAGGTGGGCGGATCACGAGGTCAGGAGATCGAGAGCATCCTGGCTAACACAGTGAAACCCCAACTCTACTAAAAATACAAATAATTAGCCGGGCATGGTTGCAGACGCCTGTGGTCCCAGCTACTCGGGAGGCTGAGGCGGGAAAATCGCTTAAACCCAGGAGGCGGAGGTTGCGGTGAGCTGATATCGCGCCATTGCACTCCAGCCTGGTGACAGAGCAAGACTTGGTCTTAAAAAAAAAAAAAAAAAAAAATCACACAATCTGTACCGTATACTGCTACACAGGTCTGATAGATATTGTTTTGTTTTACCAACTGTTTAACTGTTCACATCCCTCAGGAAGTTAACTAAATGATCAGTATATTGAACAGAGAGAATTTCTGACATTTCCTTTGAATTCCGCAGCACCTCACCAAATACACAATACTTCTTGTTTGGTAGCTGAATTCTCTATTGACATAATGCCATTTTAATTCAGTTCTGGGCAAGTAACGCATTCCTCTCTGTTAAATCTGAAATCCATTTCAGTATATAAATCAATGGAATGTCATCCCATCAAAAAAGTAATTTAGGTGAGCAGCTTAACTGAAACACTGGAAACACTGATGCAGTTCATTTGGGAATTTATTTTTTCTAAAGCTGAACAAAACCCAATTATGAATTACAAACATTTAAAAGGCAACTCAACCTATAGTGCAAACACCAGATTCCACAGAACTGAATTCCTGTCGGTAATCCAATAATTAGTAGTAGCTGCTGCTTTTGTGGTTATTGGCTGAAACAAAATTAAGTAATCATTCCAAATTTGAAGATAAAGTTTCAGTGTGAATTTTAGTAAAAGAGTCATAAAAATACCTGAGATATATTAGAAAATAAGATTTTCCCTCATATTAAAAAAACTGCAGACTTTTATTTGAAACTCATCTTTAGAAAATCACAAATCATAGCACTAACATTTCATAAACATTTCCTAGTGTTTTGTTTCCCTTTTTCAATAAATAGTATTTCCCCATTTAAGTTTCTCAAGGGATTGATTGCTGTGCCCTCTGTCCCCCGTGGACATTAGTGAATTAAACTTTGTACATGTCAGCTACACATTCACTGTCTCCTTCCTCAGCTTAGTCCATGAGTGGACCCATCCGTGGCTCCAAAGTCTTAGAAGTACTAACATGTTAAGAAAAATACATTTTTAAGGGTCAAAACAAAGTTACACAGAAGCAAATACCAGGGAAGGACTTCAAAAGTCCTCCTCAGCATTGAGTGCCCGTGACTTCTTGAGATTCTTCAGTTTATCAATGGCAGAAGTTACTAAAATCTCTCCATGAATTCTGTTGTCTCTTGTTCGTACGTTTACAGCATTATTTATCTTTTCCTTTTCTCCAACCACTGCAAAAAGGTAAAGAAATGTATTTTAAATCAGTTCACCAAGCATTAAGTCAGCAGTCACATGAAATGTTTTTATCGAGTTGTTCATTATTAATACATATCATCTAATGAGCATTAGGTTCATCCTCTGGTAAGTTTCTTGAGGGAAGGAATGACTTCTGATCCCATCTCTCTATTGTCCACTTGAGAGAACAGCTCTTGTGGTCCTAGGGTGCAAATGAGAGTGGGGAGCTCTTACAGACTCACTCACTCCACCTGGCATACCTGATGAGCCAATGGGTGGACACCAGACCCATGCCACCCCACCAGAATTTTCTGGAATGTGGGTAAAAAGTTTGCTTTCTCTAGTGACCCATATTGTGAGATGATGCAGGAATATACAGCCATGCTTCTTGCCATACAGAAGGAAGAAACCGGTCTGCAGTAAGTGGAATAAAGTAGATATTTAAGAGAAGCATAAAGAACCAGAGTGAGACAGGAGCCAGAAATGGGAGAAACAGTCCTGGTGAGGGCTGAGCTCTGATTGCTCTTCTAGAGGTTTGGTATTTAACTCTACCTTTCAAGTCATAGGAAACTCCAAGACCCTTCCATTAAAATGCTGTCTTTGTCTAAACTAAGTTGAGATTTCTGCCACCATAAGAAGCCTGATGGAAACACCACAATACCTACTATGACGTCAAACATGATCAGTGAAACACTGTCAATAGAGCAACTCTATGCATATTTATTTTGCCTTCTATAGACTCCCAACTTACAGGAAATAGCAATACTATGCCTGCAGTTATGTCAATGTTAGTTTCTCTTAATTTTGGAATCATTTTTAAAGCCTAAATTTTAGATTCTGCATCTAATTAGTCATGTGCTAAAAGGACATTTTATTTTTCGCCTAAATCTTTTCCTTTGGATCATTTTAAATTTGGAATCTTTTCTTTTGTTAGTTTAATCCCGAAGATTTCTCATAAGCCAGAAAAGTGAGGAAAAATATTTCAGGCCTATGAGGCTGAAATATAAAGAATATAATTCTACTGATGGGATCATTTTCACAGTTCTTTTCATTGTTGGCAGGCAATACTAACTATTGCTAGTAAAACTATCCCAGGGGATTCAGGTAAAACTTTATAACTCTTCTTGCGGCAAACAACAAAGAGCGCCTAGGAACAGCTAAGCCAGGAACACTATGGACTCTTCTTTTTGTGTAAGTATTAAATAGACAAATCATGATAATCAACTAGTTGAACCATATTTCTTATTTGGTCTTTTGGAACTGAAGTGAAAAAAAAAAAAAACCAAAAAAAAAAACAAGCATTTGGAAAAATACATGCAAACTTAAATTACCCAAAATAAAATTGTACTGAGCCAGCTGTGCATTTCGTATTTTCTTATTTAGTGTACAACTATGATCTAAGTCAACGTCAGCCATAAATCCTTCTTCAAAAAATTCACTGGATACCTAGAAGAAAATGAAACACCTTTATTGTTGCATTATGGTACCTAGTCTCCAAGAAGAGCCCCAATGTTCCCCACTCTTGGTATTCATACCCTTTTAGAGTTCCCTGCTCACTATACCAGAGCAGGTCCATGTGACCATAAGTAAGTACAGAAGTCTTGGTGTATCATTTCTGAGACTAGTTCACAAAAGACTGCAGCTCCCATCTCTCTCTGATCACTAACTGGGGGACCAACCGCCATGTGAGGACATTCAGGCAACCGATGAAGAAGCCCAGGTGATGAGGAGCTGTGTCCACCAACTGTGAGTGAGCCCTGAGGCCTACAGCCCTGGCCCACAGCGAGACTGCAGCCTCAGGAGATGCTCTGCACCACAATCCACCAACTGAGCTGCTCCCAGACCCTGACTCATAGGAACTGTGAGATAATAAATGTTTGTTGTTCAAAGCTGCTAAGTTTTGGGGTCACTTGTGACACAGCAACAGCTAATATTCTTCCCTAATAGAGCCATGTAGAAATGAATAATTATGAGATGTTTTAAAATACTAATTTTCCAAAAACATTAAGAAATAAAATAGTTCTGATACAGCCAGAGACATGATACATTAAGAAATAAAATACTTCTGATATAGCTACAGAGACATGATACATGTGTTACTCCCAACTACTGAAAACACGGATTGTTAACGTGTCAGTTCTGCAATATTTCAAAACATGAAGGACATTCCAAATCAATGACCTACACAGAATACATGCAAGATTATTATGTACTTTAAACGACTCTGATTTTACCTGAAGTGCATACTTTTCACAAGTTGGCCCCACAGGGATGACCATTACCTGACGAGGAGATAGCCAGAAAGGCCTGAAAAATACATAAAATACGTCTTTTCAAAGACTAATAAAGGCTACTTATTAAATGATTTCAAATAACCAAAGATTCTTTTAAAGACTTTACAAGAGGGCAGTTTCAGTAGAGTGGCATGGAAGAAAACCAAATTATATTAAAGTTTGAAGGCCGCAAAGTAAACAAAAGAAGAATTTTGGAATTTCGATAGCACAAGTGTGGGGAGAATCACACCCTTGTAGAGTTCCCTGCTCACTATACCAGAGCGGGTCTATGTGACCATAAATTAGTGCGGAAGTGTTGGCGCATCATTTCTGAGACTAGTTCATAAAAGACTGCAGCTCCCATCTCTGCAAAGGGCTGACCATGCACTTACCATATGACCCAGCAACTGCACTCCTGGACACTTGTCCCAGAGAAATGAAAGCGTATGTTTACACATAATCCTGCACACTAATGTCCAGAGCAGCTTCATTTATAATAGCCCCAAACTGGAACAGCAAAAAAAAAAAAAAAAAAGGAACCAACTAACTGATCTCAACATGTATGATGGATGGCTCTCAAGGGAATTCCACTGAGTGAAAAAAAGCCTACCTCAAAAGTTTGTGTACTGTGTAAATGTTTATGTAATATTCTTTACATGACAAAATGATGGAGTTAGAGAACAGGTCCACGGTTGTCAGATAAGGACAGGAATGGGATGGTCTGAGTGTGGCGAAAGGGGGGCAGGAGGGAGCCTTACAAGTGATAGAACTGTCCTGTGCCTTGACTGGTGGTCTTACACTGTCTGTCCATGTGACACAATTTTATACAGCTAAATACATATACCCACAAATGGGTGCACGTGAGGCTGGTGAAATCTGAACAAGGTTGGTGGACAGTCTTAGTGTCTAGCTCTTGGTTGTGATACTGTATCTAGTTTTGCAAGGTGTTACCACTGGGGAAAACTGGGTAAAGAGTGTGCTGGACCTCTCGATATCACTTTTTTTTTTTTTTTTTTTTTTTTTGAGGCAGGATCTCACTCTGTCACCCGTCTGGAGTGCAATGGCGCGATCTTGGCTCACTGCAACCTCCACATCCCAGGTTCAAGTGATTCTCCTGCCTCAGCCTCCTGAGTGGCTGGGACTACAGCCACCGCCACCACACCCACCTAATTTTTGTATTTTCAGTAGAAATGGGGTTTCACCATGTTGGCCGGACTGGTCTCGAACTCCTGACCTCAGGTGATCCACCCACCTCAGCCTTCCAAAGTGCTGGGATTACAGGCATGAGCCACCACTCCTGGCCTCTGTATAGCTTCTTAAAACAACAAGTAAACCTACAATTATTTCAAAATATAATTTTCCTAAAAAAAAAAAAAAAAAAAAACATGGCACGGTAGGTATAAGCAATGTCCGATGTGGGACATGTTTGCCTTTTCCCTTAATCTGAAGGTGAAAGGACATACAATGAGGACTATTTCAGACAGCACTTTATAAATGTGCATATATATATACTTGTTTTCAAATTACGAACACAAAATAATACATGATAAATGGTAAAACACAGAAATACAGGGTATATAATGGAAAGCAGATGTTTCCTTTTGAGCTCTGTCCTCACCCCATCCCCAGCCCTACTTCCCCAAAGGAGCCACATTTTAGCCATCTTTACTTTTGGCTCTGGGGAGATTTCCCCACAAGCCTGACTGCTGTCTGAAGTGTGGATGTATGAAGTGCAGAGACTATACCTCAGTCTCTGCAACAAAGGAAGGTACACTCAGTGCACTGGCCCCAACCACCTCCTGTCTGCCTCTCCATCTCCTATTTCACTAGTTCTTTTTTTTTTAAACCACTTTCACTGTTACCATTCTAATGCAAGACACCATCATCTCTCACCTATGGTAAATGATTTAAAACCAACTGGAAAGAAAGAAAAACAAGCTAACTCATACTTAGGTGGCATACACATACTCATATCCATACTTTTGGCTTATGTGTAACTTCAATAGCTTAGAAACTCCATGACATCTAAGTGCATTTCTCTATGATCACAAAATATCAGGAATATACATGGACTCTCTAGCTACCCAGGACTTCTGGAAGATACTTTGTTTAGGAAACTTTCTACCTTAGCTTTCTGCTCAAAAATGTGCTCCTCCAGCCTCCGTGGACATGAATACTAGTATGCATGGGTGTGATCTAGGTTCTGCTAATGTATAAACATGGCACTCTGACTTAAGACAGAGTGGAGAAGGAGGCACCACATGGAATCCATTCTGGCAAAGAAGGGTAATGCAGAGACATGGAGCTTTTGGAGGAACTGGTTGCAGTGACACTAGCAGTAGCATCCACTGCCCAGTGACCACAGTGGGAGCTGCAGGGACTGCGCCCAGCAACAGCAGCAGTGGGGGCAGTAGTTTCTGAAAAGAGAACTAAACTGCATGAGCAGATCCTCAGCTCATGGAAGGTAGAAATGTCACAAGTGGTTGCCGGTTTGCAGCATTTCCACAGGCTAGGACACATCATCAGATGTTGTCTGCCAGCTGGTGCCATAACTGCTAGTAAAGCCACTTGTTTCTGAGTGTGTGGTGATAGTGGTGAATCCCATAATGTCAGTGCAATGCTTTATTTATTTGCTATAAAATCTCTTTCACAGTCAGAAGCACTACTGTGTTCCTGGCAGCACATAAGTACCTATTTAGTGCTGCTGGCAGAAGCATGGCAGCAAAGAAGAGCAAAGCAAAATCCACAGTGGGTCTCTCTTCAGTGAGAACAAGGTATTGGTCCTTATATGACAAAAGGGATCCAATGTAATCAAGCTGCTACAAGACCACTGGCTGTTCCCCCAGGTTATGGTACCAGAGTGGGGGATCATGATTAATCACTACTGATGGCAAACTGAATCCTCAGAAGAGATGTAGCCAGATGGAACTTAGTGAAGCAAGGTCCATGTTGTTGAGCCCATGCATTTCCATCAGTGGCCACTTTGCCCATGAGCCACTGAGCAACTACTAGGGGAAAAAAAGAAGCTGATTTTAACAGAATGGGTCCTCTTGTATTGGAATATTGAAAAATTCCTCAACAGTGGGGGCCTTTTGGTGGCAATACCACTTCTGTTGGCCCATTCCGAGTGATCATCCACATTTCTGTTTCCCAAATCTATGTACTTTATTTTTCAATCTAACTACTTCTACATCTCTGACCTTGTGGCCAAAGCAGTAACTAGAGCACATGCATCCATGTAACTCCACATCGCTGCCATTCTTCCTTCCAAGCAAAAAGGACAAGATGCACCACTCAAAATTCTGCTCTTTAGGACACTTCCCTTCCCCACTGTCATCCTAAATGGGCTGTGCTGCTGAGCCTTCTTCTGTTGAGTTTGTGCCATTTATCAATCAGGTTTACCCATTCTCCTCCTCAGTGCTTGTAGGGAACCCCAAAGGCAAACAATATGGGTTGAAGGAGGGATGGCTGGAGGGGAGAGGCAGTACCTAGGAGTATGGGTCACATGTTTTTGAGACAGCAACTAGATCTCTGAAGGGCTTGAAAATAGGTAAAAAGATAACTTGAGTCCCCCAAAAGGTAAATGGTACAGTTTTATGCCACCCTGCCTTAGTTTTTGTTTTCTCATCTGGTAAATGGAACAAGAACTCTTTATTTGCTGTTTGGATACCTGCCAACTATAAGGCAGGAAATGCCCTTTCTTTTGTTACTACTTTTATCTTTTACACATGATTTTTTAAGAATAATTTTTAAAAAGGAATAAAAAGTAAATAAAAATTAAAAAGAATTATAGGCATATAGCTTTTCTTTTCCATATCACTTACCATTTTCCCCCACAGTTTTCTGAAAGAATGGCTATCATTCTTTCCAATGATCCCAAAATGGCTCGATGAATGATCACAGGTCTCTTCTTATCATCCCCATCCTTACTAAAAAGTGAAAATTTTACATTTAAGTCTTTTCCTAAGAGTCAATAATAACTATCTTCTAGCCTTATATTTAATTTTGAGAATAGATTTAGATTAGTCGTTTTGGATACCTCTCCATTAACCTTATTTATTCTGTGACTGTCTTGTTTTTTCACTGTTTTCTTTGCTAATCTTTTTTCTTTTATTTTTAAAACTTTTTATTAGAGAACATTGAAACATATACAGAAGTAGAGAGGACAGTATAATGAATTTCCACATATCCTCTCTCTCAGCTTCACAAAATGTCAATTCACAGACAATCTCATCTGACCCAAATGTACCCCCATTCTTGCCACTATCTCCCACATTGTAATCTTCATTTTTAAAATGTTCCTGATATGTGTTCTCAAATTCCACTGGTCAAATTCCCTAAAACCCTCATGAGGTATACCTTACATTTAATGATTCCCTCTTTCCCTTAGGGAAAAAAAGAGAAAAAAGCAAACAATGACTTAATTGTAAGCCACTTCAAGATCTCTGCACAAGTTTGTCAGAAAGATAAATTTCACATTATTGCAACAAATGTTAACATGTGACACAAAGTTCTTTTGAGAAATTTTTAACTAAAAATTATATCAGCTAGCTACTACCAAAATAAAATAAATTTAACAAATTAATAAAACAAACAAATACAAACAGAGAAACTCATTAATTAAACCTACTTCGAATGAGTTACAACTGGATATCATCACTGCCAACCACGTCTGCCAAGAGCCATTATAGAGTAACTGCAGGCAAAACCCTCTGTCTAGACCCTACAGGAAGCTTTGGGGTAGGGGTGGGCAGCTTGAGTCCATTCCTATGCATGTATATAAAGAAATCCATCCCACAAACTGAAACCAGTATGAAATATTCCTGAATGTTACATCATGTTGTTTTTGTGTGGGGACAGAAGAGAAACAGGCTGATCCTTTCACAGAGGCTGGGTATCCAAAATTTCTGTCCTATCATTTCTTTTAATCATGTCTTCTAGCCTTAAGAAGAGCAAATAGTGACATCAACTATGCTTACACATCTATGCTATCAGAAACATTGGGATGAATGCCAAATTCCCCCACAATAACCCCATTGGATTTGGTTATATTAGATTAACAGATAAATTTGAGAACTAATAACTTCACAATGTCAATTCTTCTCATTCCAAAGTGTGGTATGAATCTTCATTCAAATAACTTTTTTATGATCTTTGAGAAATTTTTATAGTGTATGCTTATAAAGAACATCTGTAGTAATGTGTCACCTAATGACATTTCTGTCAACAATGGACTGCATATACGATGGTGGTGCCATGAATTATAAAGAAGCTGAAAATTCTTATCATCTAGTGATTTGTGTTACAAGCACCTACAGTATTCAGTACAGTAATGTTTTGTACACATTTGTAGCTAGGAGCAGTAGCTATCCCATATAGCCTAAGTGTGTAGTAGCCTATATCATCTAGGTTTGTGTAAGTACACTCTGTGATGTTCACACAACAATGAAATTGCCTAATGACACATTTCTCAAAACATATCCCTAACATGACTATATTTACAGATATGCATGACTATAATTACATTTATTAAGTTTATTCCTATTTTCTATTTTGTTGTTGCTGTTGTTTCTGAAATGTTTTTTTCCATTGCATTTCCCAGCAGTTTATTGCTAATATTATGAAGGCAAATTGATTTCTACCTTCCTTTTTTTATCAGTTCCCATTTTCTCCATTTGATTCTGTTGGATTTCTCCACATTTTAACATCTATGAATAATAATTTAATCTTTCTTTTATATATTTGTAATCCCAGAATGATTCTGAATAACAATACAAATAGTAGTCATATTCATCTTCTTCCCAACTATGTTGAGATGTTATTGCTGTTTTCTGATAAAGGCTCTTTATCATGATAAGGAAATTTCTGTTCATGTCACAGGAATGAATGTTGACTTCTATCTGATGACCTTCTGCATGCTAAATGTAATGAATGACAAGAGACACTCTCATCCACCCTTGCTTTTTTAGGGAAAAGCCCTTAATCACAGTGATGACTTTGATGCTTCTCTTTCCTCTCATACATAAGCCTGAGCAAGTCACATCAGTTCTTCCTCCGAAATACACTCCTAGTTTCCCTACTTTGTTCATCTTTATGCCACATGGCTCCAACTGTCATGGTTTCTTACCTAGTCTGCAATCCACTGCTTCCATCTTTGTTTGCTGACTCACCATTTGCCACACAACACCTATGATGGCTGGCTGGGCTGATTTGTTTCTCCTGTGCATCCTTCTTAAATGAGAAGTTTCGCTTGCATTCTGATGGCCCTAAGCAACTTTCTTGTATTACTGATTCTGAAGGCTTGCCTTTCTTACTAATAGTTCTGACCCTTGCTCCTCCAAAAGGGAGAGATTAGACTTTTCAGTCATACTAACTCCACTGTTGGTCAGGCAAAAAGTTAGGGGTCAACTCCCAGAAGCTTTTCCATTTTGGTGCATGGTATGACCTATGGGACTTGGCCACTAGGTGGCAAACACATGGAACATATCTGAATATCACTACAGTAAGGCTTCTATAACTGAACTGACACAGAAGCTCAGCCCACAAAAGTGGGTTGGGAATTTCCACCTGAACCTAACCAGGCAGATTCACTCCCAAAACAAGACAATCTCCTTAGGATTTAAACAAGACACAGCATCTCATAATATTCAAAATGTTCAGGATATAATCCTAAATTATTTAGTATATGAATCATTAGGAAAATTCTCAATTTGTGAGAAAAAATACAAACAAGAGTCCAACAGCAAGAAAACACAAATGATGGAATTACCAAAGGCTAGAAAGCAGCCATTATAACTGTACCCCAAGAAGTAGGGTGAACACACCCGGAGTGAATAGGAAGACTAAAGTCTCAGTAAGAAATATAAAACATGAACAATAGAGATTGTGGATCTGAAAACTACAATCACAGAAATTTCTAACAAGTCATTAGATGGATTCAGTAGCAATGGAGATGGTAAAGAGTTGGTGAACTTGAAGATGAGTAAAGAGAATGCATCCAATCTGAAAGATACAAAGAAAGACTGAAGGAAGCATAAACAGCCTCGGAAAACTGTGGAAAAATACCCAAAGGTCTAATATTCAGGTCACCTGAGTTCCAGAATGAGGGGAGATAGAGTACAAAAGAAATATGGAAAAACAATGGCTGAACACTATCTAACTTCTGCAAACCAATAACTTACAGATTCAAGAAGTTCGAACCCTCACAACATAAACTTGAATAAGTCCACGGTCAGACACATCACAATCATGTAACACAAAAAGGAAAAGTGACTCAAATTACTGCATATTTCTCATTAGAAACCATAAAAGTCAGAAGGATGTGTAACAGTATTTTTTATGTTTTTACTTCGCAATAAAATAAATTATACAACTTAAATAAAATCCCAAAACTAAGCAGTTCATCAAAATATTTCAGCCTACAGCCTACAGAAACTGCTACCATTTAAAACTGTACAGCATTATCATCTCAGTGTGTAGTGGCACACATGCAAATAGAATAGACCACATGACAACGGATTTACAACTTAGAAACTCAAATCTGTTCAACATTCTAAACATACAGTGTAGATGACAGGAAAGCTCTCATGCAATGTTTATTTCACAAACATGACCTTGAAAGAATCAATAAGGTAGTATCTCAGTCATTTACATTAAAACAGAAAAATTGGCTTAAGATAGTAAATCTTTCTGTAAAACTAGCATATCTTCTACCCAGATTGAGGTTTTAATTCAGTAATGTTCTTAAAACATTCACTAAGCCATGCTGTAAACAGATATGCTGTCATCTGGGCTTTGTTGTTCTATTTCTAGAACACCGGAAAGGTAGATTTAGCATAATCTGTGAGGGTTCTAAGATTTTCTGAATGGTAAATGAGCATTGGCTTCAACTTAAAGTTACCAGCTGCATTAGCTCCTAACAAGAGGGTGAGCCTGTCCTTTGAAGTTTTGAAGCCAGTCATTGACTTGTCCTCTCTAGCTATGAAAGTCCTAGATGGCATCTTCTTCCAACAGAAGGCTGTTTCATGTATATTAAAAATCCATTGCTTAGTGTAGCCATCTTCATCACTGATCTTAGCTAGATCTTCTGGATAACTTGCTGCAGCTTCTATGTCAGCACTTGTTGCTCCACCTGGCACTTCTATGTTATGGAGATGGCATTCATTCATTCATTCATTCATTTATTGAGACAGAGTTTCACTCTTGTTGCCCAGGCTGGAGTGCAATGGCGTGATCTTGACTCACTGCAACCTCTGCCTCCCAGGTTCACAAGATTCTCCTGCCTCAGCCACCCAAGTAGCTGGGATTACAGGCACCCACCACCATGCTCAACTAATTTTTTTTTTTTTTGAATTTTTAATAGAGATGGGGTTTCACCAACCATATGGGGTTGGCCAGGCTGGTCTCAAACTCCTGACCACAGGTGGTCCATCTGCCTTGGCCTCCCAAAGTGCTGGGATTACCATCATGAGCCTCCATATCTGGCCCTGGAGATGGGTCTTTTAACTTCATGAACCAACCTTTGCTAGTTTCAAACTTTGCTTCTGCAGCTTCTTCACCTCTCTCAGTCTTCACAGAATTGAAAAGTTAG
This sequence comes from Sapajus apella, assembly GCF_009761245.1. Taxonomy (NCBI): domain Eukaryota; kingdom Metazoa; phylum Chordata; class Mammalia; order Primates; family Cebidae; genus Sapajus; species Sapajus apella. The sequence goes on from NW_022437270.1 coordinate 23,005, forward strand.
GGCTTTGCTTTGGGATTAGTCTTTGGCTTCAGGGAAGCTTTCTCCACATCAACAAGAAGGCTATTTCACTTCCTTATCATGTGTGTTCACTGGAGTAGCACTTTTTTTTTTTTTTTGGAGACAAAGTTTCACTCTGTTGCCCAGGCTGGAGTACAGTGGTGCGATCTTGGCTCATTGCAGCCTCCACCTCCCAGGTTCAAGCGATTCTCTCCCTCAGCTTCCCAAGTAGTTGGGATTACAGGTGCCTGCCACCACACCCAGCTAATTTTTTTATGTGTATTTTTAGTAGAGATGGGGTTTCACCATCTTGGCCAGGCTGGTCTTGAACTCCTGACCTCATGATGCACCCCCCTCGGCCTCTCAAAGTGCTGGGATCACAGGCGTGAACCACAGCACCTGGCCTGGAGGAGCACTTTTAATGTCCTTCAAGAGCTTTTCCTTTGCATTCACAACTTGAGTAGCTGGTGCAAGAGGCTGAGCTTTTGGCCCGCCTGGGCTTTCAACAGTCCTTCCTCACTAAACTGAATCATTTCTAGCTTTTAAGGTGAGAGGCTTATGACTTTTCTTTACACTTGAATATTTACAGGCTGTTGCAGGGTTATTAATTGGCCTAATTCAATGTTATTGTGTCTCTGGATAGGGAAGGCTGAGGAGAGGGAGAGAAATTAGGGAGTAGCCAGTGGAACAGTTAGAACACACAACATTTATCAGTAAAGTTCACTGTTTTAAATAGGCACAGTTCATGGTGCCCCAAAACAATTACAATAGTAATATCAAACATCACTGATCACCATAACAGATACAATAATAATGAAAAAGCTTGAAATACTGCAAGAATTACCTAAATGTGACACAAAGACATGAAGTAAGCCCATGTTGTTGGAAAAATGGCACTGATAGACTTGCTCAACACAGAGTTGACACAAACCTTCAGTTTATAAAAAATGCAACATCTGCCGAGTGCTGTACAGTAAAGCACAATAAAATGAGGTGTGCTTGTATATATATACAGTCGTGCACTGCAAAACAGTGTTCTGGCCAACAACAGAGAGCACATATATGACAGTGGTCTAATAAGAGTATAATGGAGCTGCTGGGTGCAGTGGCTCACACCTGTAATCTCAGCACTTTGGGAGGCCGAGGCAGGTGGATCATGAGATCAGGAGTTTAAGACCACCCTGGCCAACATGGTGAAACCCCATCTCTACTAAAAATAAAAAAATTAGCCAGGTGTGGTGGTATGCACCTGCAGTCCCAGCTACTCAGGAGGCTGAGGCGGAGACTGAACCTGGGAGGGAGAGGTTGCAGTGAGCCAAGACCATGCCATTGCACTCCAGCCTGGGTGACAGACTGAGACTCCATCTCAAAAACTTAAAAAAAAGAGTATAATGAAGCTAAAAAATTCCCCATTATTCAGGTAGCATAACTGTCTACATAGAAAATCCCAAGAATTCTACCAAAGAAAAAAAAATTCCCAGAACCAGAGAGTAAGTTCAGCAAAGTCTCAGGATACAGGATTACAGGATCAACATTTTAAAATCTGCTGTATTTCCTGATACTGGCAATGAACACATGGATGTGAAGATTAAGAATATGAAACCACTTACAATCACTCAAATCACCCCAAAGTGAAATATCTGAACATTCTACACCTACATCTATTTCTGCATCTAACAAGATAGGCATAGGGCTTCCATGCTGAAAGAAGGTCATAAATTAAAATACTTAACGTAGTTAAGATGTCAATTCTATCCAAACTGATCTCTAGATTGAACACAATTCCAATAAAAATTCCCACCAGAATTTTTTGTAGACTCCATTAACAGCCAAACAATTAGAATAGCCAGCCAAAGCTGGCTATAAAAGAATAAAGGATCCACATTACCTAATTTTAAGACTTCCTATAAAGTTACAGTATTCAAGACAGCACAGTACTGACAAAGGGATAATCAGTGGTCCTACAGAACAGAATCGATAATCTAGAAACAGACCCACATATATGTCCAACTAATTACTGACAAAGATACAAAGGCAAGTCAATGGTGAAAGAATGGCCTTTTCAACAACTGATGTGAGAACAATTAGACATTTAGATGCACACAATGAATCCTGACCTAAACATCACACCTTACACAAACAATTAACTCAAATCAGATGTTAGAACTAGAAAACTTCTAATATAAAACACAGAAGAAAATCTTCATAACCTGTGCTTAAGCAGAGTTTATAGATGTGATGCTAAAGCATGATCTATAAAAGAAAAAAATTGAGAAATTAAACTTTATTGAAATTAATAACTCAAGAATGAATGGGAAACTAAAAAAATGAAAAAGCAAGCTATAGACCAGGATAAATATTTGCAAATCATATATCCCTCCAAGGGCTTATATCTAGAATATATAAAGAACTCTTAAAGCTTAACAGTAAGAAAACAAATCACTCAATTAAAAATGAACATAAAGACTTCGGCAGACATTTAACCAAAGAAGATAAATGAACAGCAAATAAGCACATGAAAAGATGTTAACATCATTAGCCGCTAAAGAAATACAAAATCAAAACATAATGAAATGCTACTACATACCCATTAGAATGGCTTAACAAACAAAACTTGACAATACCAAGTACTGGCAAGGATGTGGAACATCTGGAACTCTTTACACATTGCAGATAAGAATGCAAAATGGTGCAGCTACTCTGGAAAACAGTTTGGCAATTTCTACAAAGTTAAATATCCAATTATCATAAGACCCATTCCCAGCTTACCTTAAAGAAATGAAAACTTCTATTCACACAAAAACCTACCACTAATACCTACAGCAGCTCTATTCATCATCATCAAAAGTGGGAAGCAAATGCTTAATGAGAGACTGGATCCACAATGGCACACTAGTCAGTGATAAAAAAGAACAAACTATCAATACATGCAAAAGCATGCATGAATCTCCACAACACTGTGCTACGTGAAAGAAGCCAGTCTCAGAAGGTTCTATACTGCATGACTCCATTTACATGACATTCTGGTAAGGGCAAAACTATCCTGATGGGGAACGCATTAATGGTGGCCAGGGGTTAGGAGAAGGAAGAGTGTGTGACTACAAAGGAGCAGCACAAGAGAATGACGGAATCATAACCATCAAGCTGTACATACACACACACACACAGTTAATTTTACTGCATGGTTTTTTTTTTTAAAGAAGTTGTTGGTTTACAGTGATAAAATTGCCTTTTTTCCCTCTGCTTTTTCAAGAAAACATCTCATCCTTAAGACCCAGACCCAATGCCAGCATTTTGTGAAGTCTTCCCCTCTAACTCGGGAGAGTCGGCAGCCTGGATCATGTTTTCATGGGACTTTGTTCATATCTCTACTCTCATGTCTACTTATCTTCCTCCTCCTACCAGACCAGAAAATTCAAGTTGATTCCAAACTGGATTATGAGCAGGTAAACAAATATATGTTGAGCTTATAGCACATATACTAGACATTCACTAATGTTTATTTTTGTATTGCTAATACGCAAATGACAAAAAATTGGAATATTAGTACTATAATATTTATCACATTCAGTCACTTACCTAACATATGTGAGATTAAATCTAATAGGCAGTTGGAAGTCCAGCTGAATTGTAGCACATTGATGGTATCTGCCAATAGCATCCTTGATTTTTATGTCAATCTACAAATTAAATAATATTTGCTTAGAGAGAGATTTATTTTTCTTTTAAATTTTACTTTTTTGAAGCATATGGTCTACTTACTTTAGGGCCGTAAAATGCTCCATCTCCTGGGTTCATTTTCCATGGTTCTCCAAATTCCATCAAGCTATTCTGCAGTTGCTTTTTTAAAAGAAGAAAAAAGATACAATTACATATTGCATCTTTTTTTGACATACAGCTCACAAAGTTACTGTAACTCTTAATTATCTATGTTAGTTCAACACATATTTATTGAGCATCTTTTACATTCAATAAACTATTGAGGAGAGACTATATAGAAATGATTAGGGTGGTACCAGCTCTCAAGAAAAATCAACATTTCAACTGGGAAGAAAAGAACATTTATAAATTGTTCCAGTGAATTCCAGGTAATCATTAGGTAGGGGATGCTTTGGCCCTACTCCCAACACAACCCTGTGCCCTACAAACCAACCAGCTTCTGCCTCCTGGTGACGGTTCCAAGACCCATTCTCCTTGTAGGTGGGGCCTCCACACAAGAAAAGGCAGGAAAGCCTTGATCTCACTCCCTCTTCCACTCTTGAGTTTGGGTGGGTAAGGCGGCCAAGACGGCAGGCCTCGCCACTTCTTTTTTGCTTTTCCTTCACCTCTGCACATGTCTGGGAGGGTTAGAATTTATAGGGTGTGGGTGCATGGGTCTCCACTTTGTCTTCAGCCTAAGCCACTACATGCTTTCAACTTAGCTTGCAGTGAAGATGTTCCACATTGAAAGTGAGGGTGCAAATGCGTATTAATGAAAGATTTCCCCAAGCCTTCCAGTACTCCCGCGAATCCAGCTTCCCTGAGAAGCACCTGGGCATTCCTAAGTCCTTGGCCAAAGTACTGGAAAAACACCAGCTAAACTCCCGTTATCACCCCCAACATACTGGTGCCCATGAGACGCCAGACTTTTGGGAGTAACATGCCTCATGGGGAAATCAAAGCAGTGGCAGAGTCTTAGGGCCAAAGCTGCCATCATGAAGAAAGCTGATTCCTGGAGTCCTGACAGCCTTTCCCGGGACCTCAGTCAGGATCTGATCTTGAGAGAGACAGAGATTTAATTCCTGGGATCCCAAGAGTGTCCTGCATAGGTCTGAAAGCAGCTTCTTTTCTACTTAGGACCAGAGAAAGCTCCCCCCATGAAGACACTTCCTGGGCCTGGAGGCCTTACTCTCCTGTTCCACTCTGTTTCTGAGAGGAGAAGGAACAGTTACTTGTTTCCAAGACAAATGAGACCCTTCTACAGCAGATATCAAGTGATGGGAAGAATTCTGGGGACTGCAAGGAGCTAAAAAGCCAAGGAAAGGGCAAGTTTTGGAGAAGAGCATAAAACAAGGGTCACTGTTGCTCCCTGGGCCTTGGAGGACATGGAATAGGAGGGCATAGCAGGAGCTGCCACGGCTGAGAGAGCACTGGATTAATGCGAGGTCTGTCTCTTTCAAACCACTTCAGACACTTCTGAAGACAAAATATTTAAATGCGCATCTCAGTGATTTCCAGGCCAGGGGTAGTTATTTGAGACAAGTGTCCCAAAAGTGGAAGCAGGACCATCCCTTAGTGGGACAGTTACACCCCTGGGTTGACCTCAGGCTTGGCTGCTAAACTATTTACCCCCATCAGTTAAAAAAAAAGAGCAAAAAGGCTAGAACTTCCAGTGCATCCTCCCCATGCCAGGCCTACACCTGGTCCATCCCTTTTTAGCTCTCTACACCCCACCAAGTTTCAAATGAATGGAGTAATGATAATGATGCCAACACCTAACATCTACTGGGCACTTACATGTACCTGGCACTATGCCTAACACTCCATGTGAATTACTTCACTGAAGTTCCCCGTACCCTCAGGACATAGGTGTTATCACTACATCACCACCACTACCACTGTCATCATCATCATCATCACCATGTCATGCTTGATCCTGATGCTTAGAGAGCTTCTATAATTTACTCATGGAGATGAAGTACTTTCAGACTTTAAAGTCTAGAGCAAAATGGCTCCAGAGCTGAGTTCTATGTCCTCATTTCCTCTTCCTGCTTCCAGGTGGCTGGCAGGTAAACTGAGTCTGCATCCTTCCCGGGGTAGATAGGCTATCTCATTTGTTCTTCTTCCTCCATGCAGTGGACGTGGAAGAAGAGCTTAGGATGGGCACAGGGCAGTGGGGAGGAGAAGGCCCTATTTAGCGGTGAAGGCTAAACTGCTTCTGTGCAGCCTCTGCTTGGGTTCTGTTTCTATTAATCATGTAAAAAATAATTGTTATACTATTAGTCCAGTGCTTCTCTGATTCCTATTTCTTGTAATGTGTGTTCAGCTCCCATGAGTACAGCAATCCCCCATATCTGTTGTTTCATTTTTCTCAGTTTGTTACCCCAGTCAACTGTGGTCTAAAAATATTAAATGGAAAATTCCAGAAATAACTCATATGTTTTAAGCCATGCACTGCTCTGAGCAGCAGGATAAAGCATCATCCTACTCCAATCTACCTGGGATGGGAATTGTCCTTTTGTCCAGTCTCCACGCTGGATGCACTGCACCCTGCAGTTAGTCACTTAGAAGCTGTCATGCTTATCAAACATGCAGTATCACAGTGCTTATGTTCAAGTAACCCTTATTTTCCTTAACCATGGCCTCAAAGCACAAGAGTTGTGATGCTAGCAATTTGGTATGCCAGAGTGGAGCCACAAAATGCTTCCTTTAAGTGAAAAGGTGAAAGTTATCCATTTAATAAGGAAAAAATAATCCTATGCTGAAGTTGCTAAGAGCTATGGTTAAAAAAAAATCTTCTATCCATTGGGTAAGTTGTGAATTAGTGAAGAAGGAAAAAGCAACTCATGCTAGTTTTGCTGTTGCACCTCACAATGCAAAAATTCCAGCCACACTGCATGAAAAGTGCTTACTTAAGATAAGAAACGGCATTAGATTTGTAAGTTGAAGGCATGAACAGAAACATGTCCTGTTTGCCATCTATTTGATACCATCCAGGGTTTCAGGAATCCACTTGGAATCTTATTCCCCATGGATAAGTGGGGACTATTATATTCCAAGAAGACAGCTAACAGGCAGAGCCGGGTGTCTGGCCGTGACACTATCCTCATTTTTAATAAAAGTGAACACAGGAAACACACTATATCCTTTGTGCTTAATAAGAAAAAAAGAAAGCAACATGATGAGCCCCTTATCTTGGTTTTGTAAAGCTTAGCTGTAACGTCTGTGTGGGGGTGTCTTCAGACAGACACGGGGCAGGGCACAACAGGACGTGACTGTGAAAGGGACCCCAGCACCAAGTATGCACATCTCCGTCTAGATCACGCAGCCCCAGACCCCACAGTAAGACTAAGATGACTCAACAGGCAATGGTTTAAAATAAGCCACACAACCCAAGAGTCACAGCAAATAAGAGGATTTCTTTAAAAGCTTGGGCCAGTTATTAGTGACCAGCACTGAAAGAGTATAAATAAAAGCCAGATATAAACTTTAAGTGTGAAACAAATGTAAGGTATTATTATCACTTTTACAAAGAAAATGGGATAGCCACATTCCACAACCTATAAATTTATCCCATAATTCCCAATTTCAAAATTTCTGTTACAAATTATCGCATCCTCCTGCAAAGGTATTTTCCACATGACTAAAACGAAGAGGAAGCACAAAGTGTGACTCTTACCTTCTCAGCCTCATTCCACATCTCAATCTCTCCTAGGAAGTTTTCAGGCCTTGTTGACAGGTTTAATTGAAAGGAAAAGCCAAATGTTGAGTAAACAGATTGTAAAAACTGCAAACATCCCTTTATTTCTTCTTCAATCTGAAATCAAAGCAAATGAAACATTCAAACAGAACACCAAATTAAATTCATTTATGCTTTTAAAAATAAAACTCTTCATGTCAGATAGAAATAAAGTGTGTTTTTAACGGAGAGCAGTTGATGACCCTGTTTTGGTTGTTCAACCAATCCTGAGTTGAACCTTCATTTGAGTGGTAGGCAGGTGGGGACTGGCAGTGGCTCCAGGCCAGTGCAGGGAATGGAGCAGAAGTGGTGAGGGAACTACACTGTGAAAAGGCTGCAGCATGCAGAGGAGAGCAGCAAGGAGGGGCCACTCAGAGAAAGTGAGACGCAGCTAGAGCAGGGGACAAGCGAGCGCTCGGCATGGAGGTGGCTTAGGAGCTCTGTGAGCAGAGGACACACTGAGTTGAAGTCTCAGCAGAAAGATAAGCAGGCTAAGTCAGGGGGCTGCATATGATGGGATAAAGGGGAGAGGGGCAGTGTGGTAGGTGAGCAGGCTAGAGGCAGGCAGGGGCCAGAAAAAATTAAGTGCTTTCAAAGCCAGGAGAATGTATGGACTTTTAGCCTGAGACCAACGGGGAGGCAATGAAGGGTTTTTGTTTCGTTTAAGCAGAAAACTAACATGACCCAATGTGTTCTTTCACAGTATGAGGAATGAATTTGCAAAATTAGAAGACAGCCCCAACAGGAAGCTGGAGGAGTCATTTAGGAGCAAGATGACAGCGGCTTAAACCAGACAGTAGCAGGTGAAATGCAGGGAATTTGATGGATTTGAGACATCAAGTCTTTCATTCATTAAATGTGATGGCTATTTTGTTTTGTTTTGTTTTTTTGAGACCATGTTGCTCTGTCTCCCAGGCTGGAATGCAGTGGTGCAATCTCAGCTCACTCCAATCTCTGCCTCCTGGGTTCAAGTAATTCTCATGCCTCAGCCTCCCGAGTAGCTGGAACTACAGGTGCTCGCCACCATGCTTGGCTAATTTTTGTATTTTTTTAGTAGAGATGGGGTTTCACCATGTTGGCCAGGCTGGTCTCGAACTCTTGGCCTCAAGTGACCCACCTGCATCAGCCTCCCAAAGTGCTGGGATTATAGGTGTCAGCCACCACACCCAGCCTTGTTTTATTATTATTATTATTATTAAGTTCCTGGGTACATGTGCAGGATGTGCAGGTTTGTTACACAGGTATTCGTGTGCCATGGTGGTTTGCTGCACCTATCAACCCATCACCTAGGTATTTAAGACCAGCATGCGTTAGTTATTTATCCTGACCCTCTCCCTCCCCACACTTTCCTCTGACAGGCCCCCGTGTGTATTGTTCCCCTCCCTGTGTCCATGTGTTCTCATTGTTCAGCTCCCACTTATAAGTGAGAACATACAAATTTGGTTTTCTGTTCCTGTGTAAGTTTGCTGAGGATAATGCCTTGTGATGGCTACTTTCAAGTGTCAACTCGACTGAGCTAGGAGATGCCAGACAGCTAGCTGGCCGCCCTTAAAACATTTATTTCTGGGAATGTCCATGAGGGTATTTCTGGAAGAGATGAGCATCTGAAACAGTGGAATGGATAAAGAAGTTCTACCCTCACCAATGTGAGTGGACCTCATCCAATCTGTTGAGGGCAGGAACAGAACTCAAAAGCAGGAAGGACAAAATCTCTTTTTTTTAACTGTGACCGTTATTTTCTCAGACATTGAGCTCCTAGTTCTCAGGCCCACCAACTCTGTGACTTACACCAGCTCCCTGGACTCTGCTCACCCCACTGAGGCTGCTGGCCTCAGACTGGGAGTTATACCATTAGCGTTCCTAGTTCTCCAGCTTGTAACTGGCATATCATGGGACTTCTCGGTCTCCAAAATCAAGTGAGCCAATTCCTGTAACAAATTTCCTCATGTATCTATATATCCTACTATCTCTATTTCTCTGGAGAATACTTATCTGAAAGTATTATCATATGTTTTGAGATGCTATTATAATTATTGTTTCTTATCTGCAATTTCCAAGGGTTCATTGTTATGAAATGCATATACAATTGATTTTTATATATTGATATTCCATACAATTTTCTAAATTCATCTTACTTCTAATAGCTTTTTGTAGATTCCATCTAATCTCTACATAGATGATCATGTCATTTCGAAGAGTTTTAATTCTTTCCAATCTAGATGGTTTTTCATTTTCTCTTTCTTAACTTACTGCATCAGAAAGAACCTCCAGTACAATGATCAGAGAAGTAATGAGAGAATCCTTACCTAGTTCCTGATCTTAAGGGTAAAGCATTCAGACTTTCACTATTAAGTATGACATTAGCTGCAGGTTTTTCATAGAGGCCTTTTTATCAGGTTAAGAAAGTTCCCTCCATTCCTAGTTTTGAGAGTTTTTATGAGATGTGGATGTAGAATTTTGCCAAATACTTTTTCTTCCATCTACTAAGAAGATCATATGTTGTCTTTTTGTTTGTTTCTTTTTTAGTTTGTGAAAGTGGGAAATTACAATGATTCATATTCTAATGTTAAATTAACTTTTCATTCCTGGGATTCAGATCATTTCATTAAGATCTATTATCCTTCTTTTAAAAACTACTAGATTTGACTTACTAAAATGTTGTTTAAATTTTTTTACTTTATGTTCATGAGAGATGTTGTTCAGTGGCTTTCTTTTAACTTCTTTGTCTCATTTTTCTTTTTTTTTTTTTTTTTTTTTTTTTTGAGACGGAGTTTCGCTCTTGTTACCCAGGCTGGAGTGCAATGGCACGATCTCGGCTCACCGCAACCTCCGCCTCCTGGGTTCAGGCAATTCTCCTGCCTCAGCCTCCTGAGTAGCTGGGATTACAGGCATGCACCACCATGCCCAGCTAATTTTTTGTAGTTTTAGTAGAGGCGGGGTTTCACCATGTTGACCAGGATGGTCTCGATCTCTTGACCTCGTGATCCACCCACCTCGGCCTCCCAAAGTGCTGGGATTACAGGCTTGAGCCACCGTGCCCGGCCCTTTGTCTCATTTTTCTATCAGAGCAATATTAGCTTCATTTGCTTCATGAGGTGGTAAGGATTTCCTCCTCTTCAATTTTCTGGTTGAGTATCTCTAGTATTTCTTCTTTAATGTTTGGTAGAATTCACTAGTAAAGCCGTCTTGGCCTGGAGTTTTCTGTATGGGAAGGTTTTTAGGTATCAATTTGATTTCTGTAGTAGACACAGGGCTATTCAGATTATCTACTTCTTCTTGAGTAAAGTTTAATAGCTTGTGTCTTTCAAGGATTTATCCATGTTATCTAAGCTGTCAAATATATTAGCATAAAGTTATTCAGAAAACTGCCTTATCCTTTTAATAGCTACAGAATCTGTAGTAATGACATCTGTCTCATTCCTGACATTTTTTATTTGTGTCTTCTCTTTTTTCCTCATCAGTCTGACTAAAGATTTATCAATTTTATTGATCTTCTCAGAGAACCAGCTTTAGTTTTATTTATATTCTCTATTTTCTTTTTCTATTTCAATGATTTCTGCTGTTGTTTCTTATTTTCTTTCTTTTGCTCATACTACATTGGGTGTATTTGTTCTTCTTTTTCTATCTTAAGTAAAAGCTAAGTCATTGATTTTTCTTTTCTAATGGAGGTATTCAGTGCTATAAACATCCCTCTAAATACCACTTAAATGGCATCCCACAAATTTTAATGTATGTGTTTTTATTTTCATTTGTTATATAAATTTTTTTTAAATTTCCTTTGGATTTTGTGTTATTGATTTCCATTTTAATTCTATTGTGGTCAGTTAGGTTTAGGGTTAAACATTAGGGTTAAGTTAAAACATTAGGGTTAATTAAAACATTTTTTAAATTAAATCCCTTTTAATTTATTGAGACTTGTTTTATGGCCCAGAATATGGTCTATCCTAGTAAATATTCTCTGTGCAGTTTCAAAGAACAAATATTCTGACCCTTTTGTGGTTCATAAGCATGATGACTGGGTATACACACATGCGTAAGATGTGCGCCCTCATAGCTTGGTACAACATTGGCACATTAGCCATTCAACATAAACCAAAAAAAGAAAAACCAAAGAATGTATATTCTGCTGTTTTTCTATAAACATCAATTACGTCAAATTGTTTCACGGAAACCCTTTGTATGGCAATTTTAACTTGAATTAACACAAAAACTTGAAAAAGTAAATTTTAAGTTCTAGGCAATACTGAAAAACAAAACATCCAGAATTCCAGAATTCCACCAAATCCCTTAAAATACTCTACTTAATGGAATTTAGGTTAATAAAATCATTGAAGGAAGCCAAAGAAAAAGTAATACATTTCATGTCAAAAGATTATTAATCTATTGACCTAATTTAGAGAATCACAGCAGGCTAGAGCTGAATGAGATCTCAGAGACTAGACCAAACATCTGTTTCAGTAACTCTGAAAGAATACAAGATGTGTTCGGGGCATCACACTGAATTTGTGACCACCATGCTTCACTCTGTGTTATTGTTTACCTGCTCCACTGTGCAAAAGATGTGAGCATCATCCTGCTGGAAGCGCCTCACTCTGGTCAAGCCGCTGAGAGTCCCTGACAGTTCATTTCTATGCAGAACTCCAAAATCAGCAAATCTAATAGGCATTTCTCTCCAAGATCGTGGACGATGGGCAAACATTAGACTAGAAAAGATGTAGTAGCATACAGCTTTTACATAGCACAGAAAAGATTAAATAATTATCTGAATATAAAGAAATTACAATTAAGCCTCAAGATCCGTAAATTCCTTATTCTAATTCTTAGATCACCAGGTTAAAAAAAAATTTCTTCCACGAATTAGTGAACCTTGCGTTTACATCACTGCAGCACTCTGGGAAAGAAGCTTGTCTATTATCTCCTTCCAGAAATGCTCTTCCCTGCCCTCAGCCACACAGTGAATCACCATTTACTGCTTGTGATTCATTTCAAAGGATGCTTCTTGAATGAAGCCCTCCTAGACATTTCTCTACACAGAGCTAGGCAGTTTCTCCTCAGGCTCCTAGAACACTTTGAACATGCCACCATTACAGCACTGGTCTTTTTATAACTGCTTGCCTACATGCAAGGCCCTGACCACTCTGCTCATGAGCTCTATGAGGGTATGGATTGTGTCTTAATCACCTCCGAGCTTCCAGCTCCAAGCATACGAAGCACTCAACTAACGCTCCCTATTGAATGAAAGATTTCTCTCCTGCTGAAAGCACTCCTGGCTCCCATATCCCAACCCCTCTAAGCCACAGTGGTCTTGCTTCCTTATTCTGAGGTGTGAAAAGACAAACTTAAATTCTCTACTTTCATTATAGCTGAAGTCTAAGGCCATAATTTTAAAAAATGGCTTTGAAAAAAATGAGTTAAGAAATTAACAGAAGTATTTTACAATGCAAAGCAATAGCGTAGCTTCTACCTTCTGTTTAAAAAGCGATGGTATAGAATGTTTATATACCAGTATTCCTAAAACTAAAGTTACATATATTTTTTACATGACATCATCATAAAGTTAAATTTCCTCTAATCTTCACTTGAAAGGGCAAAGAGCTTTCTTCAGTATTCAGATATTGGTTTTATTACCTTCTATATAAATTTACTTGAAACCACGTATGTTGATAATACAAAAAACTACGATTGTTGGGATTTTTTTGGTAGACAATTATGCCTATTCAGTTTCAACTGTAAAATATGTTTGTCTTTCAAGATTGAATTTGCATACCAACTTTATGATAATTACAGTCTTTCATAGAATCAAAGACAGCATTGATTATTTAATGTACCTTTATGTGCTACTAAGAAAGAAAATAACCTATTAATTGAAGTATGATAAAATGCTACGATGCCACCAACTATAATATGCATTTCAACTTCAGATATTTTGAAGTGTGGAAGAAAAATGGTATCTTGGAATCAATGAAATCCAGAAAGCCATTGATTATAACCTCATTGATCTTGTTACAATCCACCCAAATGGTATGAAAGAACTAAATATTCTGCAAATTGAACATCTGAAGTGCATTACTATTAGGAAGACAAATATTATAAAACTTACAAAATTGACACATAACATTATCCTTTAAAATGCAGTGGTTACCAGCTAACATTCCATACCTGCCAAAGATCAAATATATTTTCAAAAGTAAGTCCATTCTCCAGAATGAAACAACTTAGTAAAAATTAGTAATCACCACTCTTCAGATTAAAGGGATTCTTTTATTCCACAAAGCAAAACAGTATTAAAAGCTAATTGTGATGAAGTATGCTATGTGCTCTCATGAAAAGATCTGCTTCACTTTTAATACTCACCAGTGCCCTGGACAATTCATGGGTTTGAGGGCAAAAGTGTCCTTTTCAATCTCGAAGGTAAACATGTTCTCGCTGTAATGCTGCCAGTGGCCTGAGGCTTCCCAGAGTTTACTGTTGTACATATTGGGAGACAGCACCTCCGTGAAGTCACGTTTGTGATATTCCTCCTTCAAGATACACACATTCAATGTTAAAGTCTGCTAGGGCAGATCACAATTTCATGCGAAGTAACACTATGAGTAAATATTTTAAATTTGGGCTCACGTCCTATATTAATTCATGATTAATGTACCCTCAGTTTTAGGTGTGGTGGTTTCTGCATCTTGAAAGAAAGATTTACATATGCTCAGTATAATTTCTATTAAGTATATTTATTTTATAGCATATAATAGTATATAGTATATAATGTTTTAGTTCTTTGAAAATTAGTAATTGATATACAAAATATATGGAAACTCACTGTAACTACAAACTCCAAGTCCTTCTAGATAAAATGTTTTTTCCTATTAAGAGGCAGAAAAAAATGTATAATTTAATAAGCCTGAACACCATGTTCCATGTTATAATTTTCATTTATTTAGTTTTGGTTTGAAACAGAAGGAAGATTTTTACTGTATAACACTCTCAACACCTTGAGTAGTTGATATCTATTAAGTCATGAGCTGGCTTCTTTCCCTTCCTACCTATTAACAGCTTCCCTAATTGAATCACTGGAGACAGAAGAAGAGAGTTTTCCAACCAAAGTTTTAATTTTATTTAAACTTCTTTAAAAAAAAATTAGGTGATCGTTGTTGGGTAAATATTTTATGTGCACTTTCCAAAAATGCATATTCTGCTATTGTTTTATAAATGTCAATTAGGTCAAATTGTTTTGACAGTATTTAATAGGGACCCTTTGCATGACAATTTTAGTTTGGATGAACACAAAAACTTCCGTAAGTAAGAATTCTAAGAATCCTTAGATTCTCAACATTTGTAAATCACTTAATGGACATCGGCACAAATCTAGAATGCCATACTTTCAGCAAGTTTTAAAAACTGTTTTCACAGTTTAAAAAACATGAAACATAACATTTTAAGATTACAATAACTGAAAGAAAGGTTTTCTATAACTGAAAGGAATGTTATCTGATCCTCTTCAGCAGGGCAACTTGGTAGTCCATGGAAGACAGCTTGGGTCTCAACCATTCAGTGAGCTGCTTTACCCACTCTTTGTTTTTACTAAATTAGAAAATGTTAACAGGTCAGATGTGGTGGCTTATGCTTGTAATCCCAGCACTCTGGGAGGCCAAGGTGAGCAGATCACTTGAGGTCAGGAGTTTGAGACCAGCCTGGTCAACATGGTGAAACTCCATCTCGACTAAAAACACAAAGATTAGCCAGGTGTCATGGCATACACATGTAATCCCAGCTACTCGGGAGGCTGAAGCAGGAGAATCGCTTGAACCCAGGAGGTGGAGGTTGCAATGAGCCAAGATCACGCCACTGCACCCCAGCCTGGGCAAGAGAGCTAGACCCCATCTCAAAAAAAGAAAAAACGTTTTACAAAATGATGTCATTAAGAACAACAGTGATTATTGGCTATTTCAGATGGTTCCATATATTCAGATCAACAAGGTCCCAGAAATTAAGGGTGAGTGTGTGGGTGGGGGTGGGGGCAAGGTGTGCGTTTGCTTTTACTAAAGACTACTTTAAAGTCTAGCTCAGGAGATACTGCTCAATGCATTTTTAATTCACTCTGAATATAATCATGTTAGGAATGTATGTTTCGTTGAGATGTTTAGAAATGATTTTAAACTATTCCCGAAATGGACTGAATGTTTGTGTCTCCCCCAAAATTGTGATATTGATACCTTAACCCCGAGGTGATGGTATTAGGAAATAGGGCCTTTGACAAGTGATTAGGTCATAAGGGTAGAGCCCTCATGAATGGGATTAGTGACCTTGTAAAAGGATTCCCAGAAAGCTTTCTGGGCCTTTCTGTCATCTAAGGTTACAATAAGTCAGCAGTCTGCAACCTGGAAGAGGGCCCTCACTGGAGCCCAACCATGCTGGGACACTAATCTTAGACTTCCTGCCTCTAGAACTGTGAGAAATACCCTTCTGTTGTTTATAGGCTACCCAGTCTATGGTGCTTTGTTATTGCAGCCCAAACTAATACAATCCCTATGAGATGAAGTGTCAAGAACTACTACATTTTTACACATATATATATATATGAGATATCTATATATAGAACATTATGCTGCTGTATCTTTTCATATTATAATATACATATCGTTTTGTCTTTCTCTCACATCCACATATAAATAACAGAGAGACAAAACAAACTGGCAAAATGTTACCAATTGATGAATCCATATGAAGGAAATATGGACGTTCATTGCATTGCATTTTAGTTTTTCTGTATATTTAAACTTTTCAAGAGAAAAAGTTGGGGAGTAAAATATGTCTAATGCAATTTCATTAATTTCTTTCTCTAAAGAGTAAAGAAAGCCAAGGCTGGGAAAGAGTAAACTCTCAGTGTCTGAGCAGTTCACAGTTCAGTCCAGTCTCCTGAAGAAATCCAGAAAGCTTATTTGGAACATTAAAAATCCTATTTCATCCCTGAAGTAATAGTTTAGGTTATTGAAGGAGCTGGATTCCTACCCACACCTAGTGATCTAGCCACTTGAAAACATGTAAATAGCATCTAAGAATCAGTGTCATAAAACTGTTTTCAAGTAATATGTCCTCTTAAAAAATAAAGCAATTCCACATAAACAGCTCCTTTCCAAAACCCCATTAAAATAAGAGTAAAGACAGTTTTTAAAAGAACATAAATCTACCAGAACAAAGAGAAAAGGAGAGAAGATGAATGCTATAATAATTCAGAATCTGGAAAGTAGACAAACAAGTATTAAGTGCCTCAGAAGACCTAGTAAAGCCAAAACTAAGTTGGTAGTAGGAGAATCCCAGAAGCAAGCTACTTTAGCTGGGTATAGATTTCTAGGCTTCGCATTTCTAAGGCATTGTTTCTGTCTTCTGTTTTTCAGTGTTTCCACTGAAAATTTCAATGCCGTTCTGGTACCCAGTCCTATGTCTATGCCTTTTTGCTCTCTGGAAACATTTAGGATAGTTTCTTTATCCCTGGAGTTTTGGAATCTTTCAATAATGTGTTTTGGTGCCCAAAGGATGTTTTCACTAAAAACCGAGACATGCTTGGGAGTTGAGATTGTCCCTTGACCATTATGGGCTCCCTTTGCTATAGAACTGATAGGCAGAAAAGGACTAACTACTCTTGATCTCAATTACTGGGAGAAGGACTTACTACCCATGATCCCAATTACTGGGAGAAGCTGTACTGCTTACAACCGAGTAAGGAGGACTACGTCTGGAACTCAGTGGGAAGTCTTAGATATCCACACATCTAGCAATAATAGTCAGTGGGAAACCTGAATCCCGAGAAAGAAAGCATTGCTAAAAACCTGGATCCTAAGGACAGATTTGGGCCATCCACTGTTACTGGTTTAACTGCATTCTCCAAATAAGATATTCTGAAGTCCTAACTCCTAATACTTCAGAATGTGTCCTTATTTGGAAGTAGGGTCTTTATAATCAAATTAAAATGAGATCATTAGGGTAGATCCTAATACAATATGGCTGGTCTCTTTATAAAAAGGAGAAATCCGGATGCAGAGACAGATGCATACAGGGGAAGACAATGTGAAGACACACAAGGAGAACACCACGTGAAGACAGAGGCTGGGAATGATGCTTCAATGAGCCAAGGAACAAAGATGATTGGCAACCACCAATAGCTAGGAGAAGGCAAGGAAGGATTCTCCCACAGGTTTTAGAGGGAACATAGCCTCAACACCTTGATTTCACACTTCTGGTCTCCAAAACTAGGAGATAATAAATTTCTGTTGTTTTAAGTCACCTAGTTTATGGTATTTTATTATAATACCCTAGGAAACTAATACACCCACCAAATAAAACACTGCCCATCTGGGGTGCCGGCAGGATAAGGGGAACATGGAATGGGTGATGGAAAAAGAAGGCTCTGAGGTATCAGCTTGGCCCTAGTATCCATCTACAGAGGCTGGGGGTGAAACAGCTACATTTAGTTATGACTCTTCCTTGCATTCTTACATGAAGGGCACTCATGGTGCCCAATGTCACAATTTAGATTTAGGTGAAATTGAAACGACATCACCATATGATGATACATTGGCTGATGGAACTTTGTGCAAAGAAACCAATGTCCTCATCCAAGCAAAAGGCAAGAATGTGCTGAGAGGCACAAGGGATGAGCCAGGCTGGTTATTTTCCATCTGCCACTTCCCGTCTCACCCCATCCTAGTCCATTTTCCTTCCTTCTCTGACCTGCTCTGGGTCCTCCAAAGCTGACTTCTATGGGCTCCATAGAAGGCTCACTCGCTGTGATTATTATTTTTTTATTTTATAAAATATATACTTTAATTTTAAACAAAATAGTTTAACATGCTTAAATTATGTTTCATGTGAAAAAAATACACAATTTATAAAGAAAACCTTAACATCTCTCTCATTCCACCTTTTACTGCCCTGAGATAATGCTAATGGCCTGGTGTTACTGTATTTCAACCCTCTTCTGCACGACCATGCAAACACAATAAACACATACAGGATTTCCTTGTTTTCTGCTTTTATCTATTCAAAAAAAGGATACACTATGCATTTACTGTGTAACTTGTAGTTTCCAACGGTAAGGTATATTGACTCCCCCTTGGAGTTAGTGTGTATCTATATATTTTCGTAATAACTGCATAGTGTTCTATTTTGTGGACATATCATAAAGCATTTAACTCTTCTACTATTGAGAAACATTAGACCTTTTATTTTTTTAATACTACAAACTATTCTGCAGTCAAGTTTTTTCTGTGTGATTTTAATTGTATATTTTAGATTCCTCTCTAATATTTACTAACAGATTAGTAGCAATTTAAACTTTCTTGAGAAGTGTAAGATAACTGTTTCCTCACATTCCCTTCAGCAATGAAAATTATTTAATGGGTACAAATCTTTTAAGTAAAAATACTTCAGTATATTTGTTGTTGTTGTTGTTGTTGTTGTTGTTTGAGACAGTGTGTTGCTCTGTCACCCAGGCTGGAGTGCACTGGCACGATCTCAGCTCACTACAACCTCTGCCTCCTGGGTTCAAGCAATTCTCCTGCCTCAGCCTCCCAAGTAGCTGGGATCACAGATGTGCACCACTATGCCTGGCTAATTTTTGTATTTTTAGTAGAGACAGGATTTCACCATGTTGGCCAGGCTGGTCTCAAACTCCTGACTTCAAGTGATCCATCCACCTCAGCCTCCCAAAGTTCTAGAATTACAGGAGTGAGCCACTGTGCTCAGCCTTTAAATTTTTTTAAAATAAATTTTATTACATATATTTGAGTTTTACATGATGTTATAGGAAACAAATAGTAAAATGGTTAGAGAAGCAGAACTAACATATTCATCATCTCACCTTTTCTGTGTCACAAGAACAGTTAAAATCTAATTATTTAACAAAACTCTGTGATAAAATATAATTTTGGTAATTTTAGTCCTCATATTCTACAATTAGATCTCTTTGTTCATTCTAGATATCTGTTATTTTGTATCCTTTGCTTTACATCTCCCCATTTCTTCTGCCCAACCTCTGACCATGGTAAGCACTGTTTCTCTGTGCATGTAT
This sequence comes from Sapajus apella, assembly GCF_009761245.1. Taxonomy (NCBI): domain Eukaryota; kingdom Metazoa; phylum Chordata; class Mammalia; order Primates; family Cebidae; genus Sapajus; species Sapajus apella. Next base: position 42,501 of record NW_022437270.1, read on the forward strand.
ATGAGCTCTCTCCTTTTTTCAGGTTTATCTGCTCCCCTGATTCTTAGCCTCTGCACTTAAGTTGGAATTACATCTCCAACTTTCTTGGACTCCCCAGATAACGAGATTTCTTGGCCTCCATAAACACACAAGCCAATTCCTCATAATAAATTATCTTCTTTTCTATATATCCTGTTAGTTCCATTTTCTGGAGAATCCTGACATGCTAATATACTTTCCTTACGATTTCTGATTGGGTTTGACCAACAGAAAGTTCCAAAAGGATCCAGAGGGTAGTGGAAGAGAGAAGTCTGGATATTTCTTTCCCCTCCCCACTTCTTCCCTACTGTGGGTTTATTCAGGCTCTGGCTGCATTCTACAGTACGGCTTCTGTTGAGTGGCCTCTCCTCCATGGCTCCAAACTCTCTGTGGGTTCTGGTATTACTACTCTATCTCCTCACTTCTTCAGGCCTAGTGGTGGAGGGGAAGGGATTCTTGCTGTTGGTAATCCCTGGGTGCTCTACCATCCCTTGTTAGTTACCTTAGCCAGGCCCATACATCCATTAATATTTCCTTCGCTAGACTCTCTTCAGTTAAACCCTTGGAGTACATCTTTCAGGACTCTTTCTGCAGCAGAGCGGAATGTTTTAAGGCTGCTATGTTCACAAAGATAAGCTTGGTTTGGAAATCCACTAAATCCAAGGTTGTGTGAAGAGGAAGCAAAAATTCCCCAAGTGGGTTATTAGTATAATAACAAGAGAAGCTACTCCCCTTCCCACTCCATGGTTTCAAGACATGCATCAACAAGTCAGGGAGATTCCAGGAAATACAACAGGTGTGACTGAGATGAGCTTTACAAAAGCAGTCCTCATATGTAGCTGGTGGGAATACAAAATAGTAACCACTTTGGAAAACAGTATGGCATTTTCTTATAAACTTAAATTTACCATATGTATTCACCTATTCTCACATTGCTAATAAAGACATACCCAAGACTGGGTAATTTATAAAGGAAAGAGGTTTAATGGACTCACAGTTCAGCATAGTTGCGGAGGCCTCACAATCCTGGTGGAAGGCAAAGGAGAAGCAAAGGCACATCTTACATGGCGGCAGGCAAGAGACCTTGTACAGGAGAACTCCCGTTTATAAAACCATTGGATCTTGAGAGACTTATTCACTCCCACGAGAACAGTATGGGGGAAGCCACCTCCATGATTCAATTATCTCTACCTGGCCCCACCCCTGACACCTGGGGATTATTACAATTCAAGGTGAGATTTGGGTGGGGACACAGCCAAACCATATCACCATATGACCCTGAAATCATAGTCCCAGGTATTTACTCTGGTAAAATGAAAACGTATGTTCACACACACACACACACACACACACACACACAAAACTGTACATGAATGATAATAGCAGCTTTATTCATAATTGCCAAAAACTGAAAACAACCCAAATGCCCCTCAACTGTAGGATGGATATGAAGCTGTGGTATGTCCCCACAATGGAATACTGCCCAGAGATAAAAGGAGAGACTCACAGGGACACTCAGCTTGGATGTATCTCAAGGGTGCTCTGCTGCATGAAAGCAGTCAGTCTCTAAAGGTTTTATAAAATTATGATTCTATTTTTATGCCAATATTTTAGGGATGGAGAACAAATCAGCACTTCCTTGGGGTCAGGGGTAGAGGAGGGTTTGACTTTTAAAAGGGTGCCATGAGGGAGCTTTGAGGGGTGATGGAACTGTTCTGTATCTTGATTGTTGAGGTGATAACATAGTTCTGCATGTTATCAAAGATGTGTAAATTTTACTGCATGACAATTTTTTTTTTAATTTTAGAAGGAGGTAAGAAGGGTACAGAAAGAATCAGTTAACAGACATGTTCCAGAATGCAATGAAAAAGAATTTCAAGGAGAGTAACAAAAAGATTTATTTATTCACTATCAGTTGTCCACACAGTCAGTAACCAATATACAAACAAAAGTTCACATGCCTTTACTTAAGTGGAAGTCATGCTACCTGGGTCAAAAACTCAGAAATCTTGGAATTTCCCTCAGTGGGAACAGTATGCAGACCCAGCCCATCCTGGCCTCCTGTATCCCTTCCACAGAAATGTAGCAGTTCCAGTTATGAGAGAAAGAATGCTTCCTGGGGGAATGCGGCCATATATTCCATTGTGCTCAGTACCACGTATCCCTAGCACTCTGGCCACAACTGACTAGACTAGGACTTGGCACTAAGCCAAAGGGTATTGATATTGGACCAGACCATGGCCCCTGAGGTGGCCCAGCTGTGACTGAGACTCTGTCCCACAAGCACACCCTCTACCAGCTGGTGACTAACAGAACTGACTGGAACTTCACGGATGACCCTGAGGCACATGGAGGAGGGCAGAGAGGAAAAAAGACACAAGCGGACAGACTGAAAAAAAAACCCGGCTGGTCTGAGTGCAGTGGTGTTAACAACTAATGGATCACAACCAGTTACAGATTTCTTTGTTCCTTCTCCACTCCGACTGCTTCACTTGACTAGCCTAAATAAATAAATAAATAAATAAAACCCAACAGTATTCTTCTCTCCAGCAACATACTTTAAATATAGAAACAGGGGAAGAAAATAAAAAGGTAGGTAAAGGTAAGTAATGTAAGAAAGCTGGTTTGCCTGTCAAAGTCAAAGTAGACTCTGGAAAAAAATAGTTTTATTACAAAAGGTCAAATAGCCTATGAATCCATTTATATGTGACACCTAGAAATAGTCAATTTCATCGTGACAGAAAGTAGAATGGTGGTTACAGAGGCTGGGGGAGGCAGGCATGGGAGTTAGCGTTTAGTGGGTACAGAGATTAAGTGTAGCACAATGACAAGGTCCTGGAGTTTGTTTTCCAAGATGAAAAGAGTTCTGGAGATGGACCATGACAGTTGCATGACAACATGAATGAACTTAGTGAGAATTAATTGCACTCTTAAAAATGGTTAAAATGGTAAATTTTTATATTATGTGTATTTTACCACAAAATGGCTTTACTGAGGTATAATTTACATGCCATAAAATTCCCTAATTTTAAGTGTACAAGTCAGTGACTTCTGACAGATGTATACAGTCATGCAACCTCTGCCACAATCAAGATATGGAATATTTCCACCCTCCAGGAAGTTCCCTTCTGACCTTTGGAGTCAATCCCCTCTCCCCACCTGCTGGACTCCTGATCATCTTTCTGTCACTATAGTTTCGGCATTTCTGAAATGTCATATAATGGGATGGTGCCTTATGTCTTCTCTGACTGTCTTCTTTGGTTCAGCACAATGCTTTTGAGTTTCTCCTTCGTGTGTATATCAGTACCTCGCTGCTTTTAAATGCTGAGTAGTACTGCACAGCATGGACTTACCACATTATGTTTATCCTTTCACAAGTTGAATTTTGGGTTGTTTCTGGTTTTGTGCTATTATGAACATCCAAATACAAATCTCTGTGTAAATGTGGACATATTATTTCTCTTGGGATAACAATTAGAAGTGGGATTGATGGCTCACATGTATGTTTAACTTTATAAGAAAATGCCAAACTGCTATAAAGTAGCTCTACCATTTTACATTCCTATCAGCAATAAGAGTTACACTTGCTCCACATTCTTGCCAATGCCTGATGTTTTCAGTCTTTCTCCACTGGGAAGGGGTCATTCTAGTGAGCGTATACGTGTATCTCACTATGGGTTTAATATTTATTTCCTTGATGACCAACGATGTTGAGCTTTTTGTGGGTTTTTCTGCCATATTCATGAAAAAATAAAAATCAGAGAATGAATTTGATGAAAGATGTGCAAGACCTCTAAAATAGAAACTCCAAAATACTGGTGAGGGAAAACAGAGAGTAAAGTGATATGATTACCATGCTTATGGATTGGAAAACTCAGTATTAAGGTATTAATTATCTACAAATTCATCTCTACATTGAGTGCAGTCCCAATTAAAATACTAGGCTTTTTTTTTTTTTTTAATTGAAAAGCTTGGTTGGGTGCAGTGACTCACACCTATAGTCACAGCACTTTGGGAAGCCAAGGTGGGCAGATCATGAGGTCAGGTGTTCAAGACCATCCTGGCCAACATAGTGAAACCCTGTCTCTACTAAAAATATAAAAGTTAACTGGGCATGATGGCATGCACCTGTAGTCCCAGCTACTCGGGAAACTGAGGCAGAAGAATCACTTGAACCCAGGAGGCAGAGGTTGTGGTGAGCTGAGAATTGTGCCACTGCACTCCAGCCTGGGCAGCAGAACAAGACTCTGTCTCAAAAAAAATTGAAACGCTTATTGTAAAATTTATATTGAAATACAAATAATCTAAAATATCCAAAATAATCCTAAAGAAGAATAAAATTAAAGAAAAATTATTTACATCAAGATTTAAAATACAGTTACAGTAATTGAGAAAATCAGTGTGATATTGATACAGGGTTGGACCAAAAGACCAAAGGAACAGCATATCCAGAAATATATACATATATACATATATAATCACATATATAAATGACTGTCTATATAATAATCATACATATATGGTTATTTGGTTTAGCACAAAAATTCTGCTGCAATAAATGACACTGAAGCTATTAGATTACCCTGGGGAGAAAGGTGAACCTTGACCCCTACCATTCACAGAACCTAAAAATGAATTCAAGGTAGATCACAGTATGAAAGCAAACATAATCAAGCTTCCAGAACATAACACAGGAGAACAGCATCTTGGCTCTGAATGGGATATGAAAGGCATTAACCAAAAAAGAAAAAGTAACAAACTGGACTTCACTAAATGTAAAATTGTTGGTCAAAAGACATTATTAAGAAAGTGAATTGATAAGCCATAGACTGAAAGAATACACTCACAATACATGTATTTAACCAATGATTCCTATTAAGTATTGAAAGAACTTCTACAAATCAAAAATAAAAAGATAAACAACCTGATTTTTTAAAGGGACAAAATACTTAAGAAGGCACTTCACAAAAAAAGGATATCCAAAAAAAAAAACCAGTAAACATAAGAAAGGGTTCTCAGTATCATTATCCATCAGGGAAATATGAAATAAAACCACTACATCTACCAGAATAGCATAATGATAACACCAAGGGCCGATGAGGATGCAGAGCAACTGGAATGCTCACATGTTTCTGGAAGGAATATTAAGTGGTTTGACCACATAAAAACTGTTCAGCATTTTCTCAAAGAGTTAATCATATACTACCCATGACCTAGCAATTCTATTTATGGGTACATACCCAAAAGAAATGAGTACTTATGTACACCAAAGGTGTGTTCAAGACTGTTGATAGCATCTTTATGTACAATAGCTCTAAACTGGAAATAATCTAAATGTACAACTACAAGATAAGGAATAAACAGGTTGTACCATATCCATAGTACATGAAATACCTCAAAACAACACAAAAAGACCTATCATGGCTATCACAACTTGGATGAATCTCAGATGTTAAGCTCAACAAAAGAAACACCAGAAACACAGCAGAAAATATTGTATGATTCCATTTATATGAAGTTTAAGACAAGGCTAAATTAGTCTATGGTAACAGAATCAACATAGAGATTACCTCAGGTGGGAGAAGGGAGGCAAGAATCGACTAGGAAGTGACCCAAGAAGACCTTATGGGGGAATGAAGTGATCTTTGTCTTGATTTGGACGGTGGTTGTGTAGATGTTCACATGAGTGAAAACACTGAGCTGCGTGCTTCAGATCTGTGCATTTTAATCAATGTAACTTACACATCAATCAATAACCCCGGCATGAGACTCTACCTGAATATAGTCATGTAAAGGACCCAATCCAAGAACCAGCCAGATGAGTCTAAAATCTGGAACTATGAAAGACAGTAATGATGAAATGGCAGTTTCAAACTATTAATTTCTAAGATGCTTGGCTATGCTGCAACAGCCATCCCAAACAGAATTTCAAACTGGATGTAGGTACTGCTATAACTAAGAAATAAAAATAAAATCTTAAGCTCCCCAACTGACTGAACAGACACCCTCTTGGACAAGGGGACCCCAGAGAAACCTTAAAAACTGAGTTACTGGCAGTGACAGGAGGTTGGGCACACCTATTTATACCCACTCCCTCACTAACCACCATTAGGCTTTCATTCCTAAGAGTTAAAAAGAAACAAGCCCCTTCAAAAGACTTGCTCCACCACTGATTTACACAACTGACTAGCATTCCTTCCTGATAAGAGACCACTAACCATGTACTGGTTCTGGTTGGTTTACGAAAGCTGCACATGGGATGCCTGTGTCCTCCATTTGACCTTTTGGTTATACAGCCCAATTTTAACACATTAAGTCTCTACCCCAAAGTGAACAAGGGATGCATGTAACATGCATATTTGCTTACTATGTATGTACATGTCCCCTTTGTGAATATTCATAGCTTACAACCTGTTAAATATTTATACTTAGCCAACTTCATCAGCATAAATTCCTGTCTTTTCCCTCCCTCGAAATGCCTGCTTCTGGTTTCTGCCAGAAGCTATGCTTCCCAGCCTGCAGGATACCAGACTGCAACACCTCAAAAGAAATGAAGCTCTCCTTTCCAATTTTATGAACCTCCTGATTCTTCAGTTGACCTAACAATAACCTAAAAGATGTAGCTTTAGGGCCAGGTAGTGGGCAGAAGCTAAAAGGGATTCTTATTACGAGGTGCCAGAAACAGATGGTGGGTAACACTGTCACCAGAGGTAACACGGAAAACAGAAAGAGTACCCAAAGAACCATGAACTTAGCTGGGGAGAAGTCCTGGCAGAAGGTAGAAGTGACAACCAATTTCTGGCTGCCTAGAGTAAAATATAAGAAGAGAGGTATAAACCAAAGGTGAAACTAATTAACTTTTTGAGCCAAGTTTAGAGAAAATACAGTCACCAGGACCTGCTAGGTTCAAAAATAAAACGTTCTTTTCCTTAGACTGTCCCAAAAAAACACTCACAAAGCTTCAGTACAAAGATCAAATTCAGATTATAATCATCAAAGCACAGCCTTAGGGTAAAGGTCTTAAGAGCGGGGTTGTAAGACACTCTGTGAAGACCTCAAAATGATCTTCTGTAAGTGCACCTAGTAAGGCTTCTAAAAGTCAGGAGTGCGCTTTGTAGACCCTCTCGGTTAAACACAAAGGCTTTGAAGACTGCAGTGTACTGTTGTCTCACAGTAGCCTCCTAGGTAAAAGCAGGATCTGTGTTAGAAAGATGTGGATGTGGCTTCTATCTAACCATGTTGATGATAAATTTATATAAAAGGCCACACAACGTTTTTAAAGGAATTGTACTAGCTTAGAATTGAAAGACAGCACAAAATGAAATGAGGGCTTTGGACCACCCCCAGCATTTTACAGGAAGGTATCAGGTTGAGAATACTAAGAAAGCTACCCCAAAATACACATGGGCCATTTCTTATGGAAGAGAAAGGATGTCTCAGAGGGCAGAATCACAGCCAGGCAGAACAAAACTGGATCTTGATCAAAGCGTATCTTTTGACCCTGGGGCAGTGATAACTGGTAAATACCAGAATTTCTACAGATGGTGGCTACTGTGTGCCTCCTACTCTCCCCTACTCCTTTTTGAATGAGACTATCTACTGCAATCTTTTCCTCTAGCACCATTTTGTAATGGATAAGGTGGCTGGTAGACAATTTGTGTCTTTAGTTCACAGGTCTTAAGATGTAGAGGAAATGTACTTAATGATGCATTCCCAAGAAACTGCACCTGAGGAGCCTCATATGCATCTAGGCCTGATTCATTTAACATTTTACTGGATTTTTGAGCCAATGCAGTAATTAGATGAGACTTGGAATTATTTGTTACTCAAGAACAGAATACATTGGAGAGCAGAATGGACTTCCCTACAGTCCTATGGGACTAAAAAGACACAGATCTACCAGCCTGTCAATTGGAAACCCAACAGGGTCATGGCCTAGAAACAGGAATCAAAAGTTGGTTGAATTTTATTAAAATGAAAGCCAGCCCTAACCCAGTGCAATCTCTGATTGAACTGAGTGATCAGTCTTTAATACTGGCAGGGGGTGAATGGTCCAGTGGGAGAAAACATCATCTAGAGCCTCTACACTTATATTAAATACAGTATCCGGCATATAATATTACTAGATATGGGAAGAGACATGACCATTTAACAAAAAAACCAATGGAAAAAAACAGCTGAGTTCCCTTGCAGGTTTTAATTCTTGGTAAAGCCAATTCCTTCAGACAAGGGTACCTAGAAATTCAAAGCTCTCAGCATCGTCTGTGTCTCTCAAATATTCCCATTCCAAGCCTCAGGGACCCATGCCTTCCCAACCAGTACCCTTACCTTAGAATAAGGGATCACTTGGTTTGTGTATTTAAATGCCTTTACAATTTGGTGACCCACACAATCAAGCCCTGGTCCTGATCATCAGCCACGTCTGTCTTGCATCTATAAAAAAAAAAAGAGATCCCCTTAACGCCACCGTAAAGGCTTTCTGTTCATTCTTCATCTATTGTACTCCCAATTTGAGAATACAGGGTGCCGGGGGCCATGTTGATTTTCCAGAAAAGACAGCACATCCAAATCAGCAGCTGTGGTGGTCATCACCACCTGCCTAAATCTAAATCTCTGATAATTTTCAGTGATTCTTCAAGTCTCTCCCCCTGCCCTCTGATCTCCTACCACTGCCTCACATTGGCCAGTCCCTACTGAAAGATATGTACCCCAAGTGATAGAATCTATAGAGGTCAGCCTCCAGGGGCACAGCACAAGAAGGAAAGGAAGGAGAACAAGACTAGTGAAGCAAACAGAGAATAACCAGCAAAGGCCACATATACTCTTTTCTTAGAAAGTTACTCAAGAAAGTGATCCCCAAATGAGAACTAAATATAAGCAAAGAAGAGACAGGTAGGGACCAGGAAACAGGACTCAGCATAGGAAGAGACAAGAGGAAAGAGGCCAAGATGATGAAAATAAGTTCTAAGACATCAGTTTCCAAGAATCTTAGTAGCAAGTGAATTCTGAAGTGAGAGGACCAAATTTGAAAAAAAATTTACTGAGCAATTACCTGAATCGTTGCAGAATACGTTGCAAGGAGATTTGTAGTTTTCTGAGAGAAACCTGAGGATGAATTAGTGGTAGGCACATAAAAAACTAAGTAAACGAAAAATTTAGGTAATGATTATAGTAAAGACAAAACGGTGCAAGAATGGAAATGTAATCCTAGTAGCCGACCTGGATCACCTCTGAACAGTATCTACACAGTCCTCACCATGTAAATTCTAATGACTTTCCCATTTATGAACTTGTATTACAAGTAGATATTTATACTGTTGGTTTTTTCCTCTTTCCTCTGGAGCTGCCAAATCACCTGGGAGTCAGGCTTTAGGCAAAGGGAAGCACCAGTGGCCCATGGACCAGTTTTGGAGAAGCAATGCTTCACGGTTCAACACTCTGTGCCAGAGAAGACACTTTCTCCCTTCTTCTTTTTCACAGGGAGCACCACACTTAGTCTAATGCTTGCCTTTGTATCTACATGCTTTAGAAACTTATATGGACAAAAAGTGAATTTTCTGAAATCCAGGAATGTATTCAGGGAAAACAGAAATTATCTCCACGTTGTTATTAGAAGGTACAATCTGTTATCTCACTTTTTATTTTATTTATTTATTTTTTTTTGAGACAGAGTCTTGCTCTGTCCTGGAGTGCAGTGGCACGATCCCAACTCACTGCAACCTCTGCTTCCCAGGTTCAAGCAATTCTCCTGCCTCACCCTCCTGAGTAGCTGGGTTTACAGGCATGCACCACCACACTCAGCTAATTTTTATATTTTTAGTAGAAACGGGGTTTCACCATGTTGGCCAGGCTGGTCTTGAACTCCTGACCTCAGGTGATCTGCCCACCTTGGCCTCCCAAAGTGCTGGAATTACAGATGTGCACCACCGCGCCCAGCCAGTACCTCACTTTTAACCTCAAACTTCTTATTAACATTACCAAAGTAAAATTAGTGGAGATGTTTGACCATTTTATTACAAGAGAAAATAGTAAAATGTAAACTGGAATTGAATAAGAATAAAATATTTTAAAGTCAACTTACTCGTATGAAATCCACAAGTGTATTATAAATGAAGGCTCCTCTGGGAAGGAAAAAACAGCTTCCAGGACTCAAATCATGGAAAAAGAAAAGTTCTTGTTCCTAGATTGAAACAATAATTGCATTTCAAATGACATCTGTTGTGGCTTAATATTTACTGCACAGACATGATATGCTGGGAATAAAACACATAATACTCAGTTACTTCCATCTTCTCTAGTAATAGACATTCCAAGGCCATTCAATACTTATATCTAAATATATGTAATAGCATAGTAAAATTTCCATCCATATTTATGGCGAGTTAGCTTTGAACTTAGCTTTACGTCACCATCTGCTATTTTCTGGTAATTTTTTTTACTTGGCACACTTGGAGTATGGCACTCATGGGGAGACAACATGTAAAAAAGACCAAAAAGTTCATTGCAGGAGGTGGGCTTTAGGTGATGATCATCATCATCATGGCTGTCACTTACTGAGAACCTGCCCCGTACTATGCACCATCATCAGGTATCTGTCTTCACATCTACCCTGCAAGGCTACCCACTAAGGAAGACGAAGACATGGAGCTTCATGGGTGAACACCTTGCTCATCGTCTAACACAGCTTGAGTGCAACAAGGACTGGGCCTAAAGTTCAGGCCTAGCTGCTTTCCAATCTCATTTTTTCCTTCTACATGCTGCTCTGTTTCACAGATACAATGGATGCATCAAGTGCACAGAATATAAAAAAACAACTTTATTTTTATATCATGACAAAAATAAGAGAAGGGTGCAATTTTTATAATTTAATATAAGTTATAGGAGAAAGAGGTTAGAAGACATCTGGGGTATTAGAATGAAAGAATTCTGCAGCAGAATGTGAGTGCCAGCAAAACAGATGGGTGAGAAGAAGAAGAAATCTTATTTTTAAAGCAACTGAGTTTTGTGAGACAGAAACATTCCTATGTTGGCTTGCGATTACATCTCCCTAGCGATTAAGATGTGGGGCATACCTTCCCAATCTTTCTGTGATCTCTGTTCTTTGCTTCCTCTTGGAACTTTTCCCAGTTTCTCATCATCTTGTTATCAGGGAAGGATATTCCATAGATCCTCTGCAATGTTTCCATTTCAGGATTGCCCTCCCAATATGTTGAAGAATTCTAAATATCAAACAGAATTTTGGTAAATATATCAAACATTCTATTGTAACTAAAACTGCTCTTAAATATGAATGCAATTTTCCACTATAACATCAACAAAGCAGCCCGGCACAGTGGCTCATGCCTATAATCCCAGCACTTTGGGAGGCCAAGATGGTAAGATCATTTGAGCCCAGGAGTTTGAGGCCAGCCTGGACAACATGGCAAAACCATCTCTACAGAAAACACAAAAATTAGCCAGGCACAATGGCAGACGCCTGTAGTCTCAGCTACTTGGGGGACTGAGGCAAGAGGATTGCTTGCACAATCCTCAAGAAGGTTGAGGCTGCATTGAGCAGTGTTTGTGCCACTGTACTCCAGCCTGGGTGACAAAGCAAGACCTTGTCTCAAAATCAAACAAATAAACAAAATCAACAAAGCTTACTTACAGAAGACTTTCTGTAGTGCTGAGAACATTAAAATGGATTCTAACTAAACCTTCCCAGCCCAAATTATATATTAATCAGTAAATTATGTAGAGTCTGCTATGGATTCTAAAAATGACAGTGAGAGCGCATGGAAAGGAGGGAAGGCTAAGCAACAATCATGATCCCCAAGGACAGGGCAGAATACAAGGTAGGTGCAGGGAAGTAAAGTTGGTCTTGCTGACCTACGGTCCATGATTAAGAACAGTGCCACTAGCCAGCCCCCCATTTTATCTGTAAGAAAACCAAAGCCCAGAAAGGCTGGGACCGCCAAGTCAGTCCTGTGCCTCCTAAATCCCAGAGCAACGTTTTCTCCATTACACCATCATATCCCCTTCTGCTGTTTTCTTTTTTTGGCAGTATATTACTTTCACATGCAGACAAATATTCTTGCTTACTTCAGGGCAATTCAAGAAAACCACAGTATACAGAACAATGTTTTAAAATAGCATATGAAAAAGGCCAGGTGCGGTGGTCTACACCTACAATCCCAGCACATTGGAAGGCCGAGGCAGGCGGATCACCTGAGGTCAAAAGTTTGAGACCAGACTGACCAACGTGGCAAAACCCCATCTCAACTAAAAATACAAAAATTAGCCAGGCGTGGCTGTAATCCCAGCTACTCAGGAGGCTGAGGCAGAATCGCTTGAATCTGGGAGGCAGAGGTTGCAGTGAGCCAAGATCACACCACTACACTCCAGCCTGGGCAACAGAGCAAGACTCCATCTCAGATAAATAAATATATAAATAAAATAGAATACTGTATGACAAAGAAATGTTACAACACTCGCAATAAGATAAAATGATAAACAAAAGCTACCTATAGTATTCTAATTATCAAAATTCTAAATTATTTCATTAGTTTTAGTCAAATAAGAATGAAATATTTTCAAATATGATGTTCAGACGACAAAAGATATGACTGAAATCCCTTAATATCTAGTGCCCCTTAAGTTTGCTGTATTCAAAAAAAAATCAATCCTTACCTTAAAAATTTTGATGGTTTTAATTTTTCCAGTGTGTCTTACATGTGGACCTTTGCAAAGGTCAATTAATGGACCACACCTATAACGAAATATTTAAGACATGCTCAGGCACAGTTACAGTTTTTTGGACTATTCATGATAAGCCATAATATCCTATATTTTAGGTAGAGTTTCACTTATTTATATGTGGCAAGGCCATTTTTAATTTAGGGTGAAGTAGAGAGGCAATTCATCTAGCCTCAGAGTCCACTGTGCCCTCTAGATTCAAAAACCGCAGAACATCTTCTGAAAGAAACCATGCAATTCACTGATTAGAAACTTAAAAATTACAACAAATACAAAAAGGGACTGGCTTATGGCCCAGCAAACACAAAAATGTCATCTCTTTCAATGGCCAGTCTTTGTGTATTGTTCTCTAGGGAGAGAGCTTCTAAGTAAAACTCAGATGAAAGGAAGGAATGTCGAATTAGCACGAAAGCCTTCAATACTCTAACCTTTAAATAGAAAGCCACAAAAGCTTTAACGTTTTTTCAAAAATTAAATACAAGTCATTCAAATTGGAAAACTACAAAAAGTGTCAATGTTGACCTAAGTAAGGTTCTAAACCCCAACAACTCAAGCATTAGAAGCCAGAAATTTAAAACTTAGCCTGTTTTCTATATTTTCATTTATTTTTAAATTTTAAAATGGTTATACTAACATTTATTTGAATTATAAACAACAAATAATAAAACTTTATGAGGTCACTGGATAATACCAAAAAAGATAAACATGGCATTCCACATCAATATGAAATGGCATTGAGTTCATATTATAAATTAAGGAATGCACTGTGCATAGCTTTGCACAAAGGGGATATGATTTTACTTACAGTACAATTAAACCAGAGAACCATAAGTCCTTGACTGTGGAAAATAAGTACCCCGAGGGAGAATATCTGTGGTTGTAATTAAATAAATACCAGGTCTTCTAAGCCGGTACTGTGAGGGTCCCAGCAGCACCCAGATGGTCGGAACACACAGAAAGGGGAATAGCAATTACATATAAGGCATATAAACACAGAAAAATAAAAAGGAGTTCAGGAACCTGAGGTTAAACGAACAGAACTAAGTGATTCTGGTATTAATTTCACTTGCCTCCTCTTACATTTGATTCTGCCTTTGTTTCCCAGTATTTTCTTTTGGTCTTATCACGAATATGCTACTAACACATGAAGGTTGCTACATTTGGACTCTGGACAATGGGGCAGACTCTTCTACACCTGGACACTGGAGAGTATGTACTAGGCAGAGAATCATTGCTAAGGAGATGCCCTGGAATGGTCCCCATTCTGATTAATGTGGAAGGATGGAATGGAAACTCCTTTCCCAACAGTATCACCCACATGGAGAAAAATCCTGTTATAGCTGACACCCAGACAATAAAATATGGGTCTCAGTACCATCCTGATTACTAAAACAAAGAAAATAATTTCTCTTTAGTGAAAGCATTTTGAGGATCCTAACTAAAGTATAATATCAACTACACAGCTTGAAAAATAGAACTCCAACCAGAGAACAAACTCTGCCTCTACTGCTAACACCTTCAAGTTTACTACTGAGCAGCGTTTAACATGTGTGGACACAAACCTGTACACGGTGGTAGTTGCAGTGTTAACCTTCTCATTCAGAATGCGGCATTTAAATTTATTGTACTACAAAGAAAAACATATTTACACATTACACAAAATGTTTAAATGAAGAAAACAACTCTACTTTTTTCAAGAAACATTGAAAGGGCATCTACTGATGTTCTAGGTACTAAGACACAAGGTATACAAACAGCTATAAGCCTTAAGCTTATGGCTTACAGCCTTAAGCTATACTGTCCAGTAAGGAAGACACAAGCCACGTGGCTATTGGGCATTTCAAATGCCACTAATTTGTTTTTTGTTTTTTCGGGGTTTTTTTTGAGGCAGTCTCACTCCCTCACCCAGGCTGGAGTATAGTAATGCCATCTCAGCTCACTGCAATGTCCGCCTCTCGGGTTCAAGCGATTCTGCCTCAGCCTCCCAAGTAGTTGGGATTACAGGCGCATACCATCACACCTGGCTAATTTTTTGTTTTTAGTAGAGACAGGATTTCACTATGTTGGCCAGGCTGGTCTCAAACTCCTGACCTCAAGTAATCCGCCTGCCTCAGCCTCCCAAAGTGCTGGGATTACAGGTGCAAGCCACCACCCCCGGCCTCAACTGTCATTAATTTGAAAGAAGGTGTGCAGAGAGTATAAAACACAGTGGGCTTTGGAAGTATAATACTGTGAAAAGAAGAATAAAATCATTCATTAATCATTCTTTATACTGGTTACAGTTGAAATGATACTTTTTACATATTGGGTTAAAAATTTTGTTAAAATTAATTGCAACTTTCTTTTACTTTGAAAATGTAGCTGCCATAAAATTTAAGGTTACACACATGGCTCAGATTTGTGGATTCCATTATGTTCCTATTGGACAGTACTGTTCTAGAAGATCTGATTTTAACTACATTAAATAAATCAATAAAATTCTGATAAGGACACAGCTATATTGTTAATTTGTATAAAAACAAAAGTAACGTTTATAGTAATGCTGATACATTTATAAAACTAAGGGTTTTTCTCCTTTTCCTTTCTTTTCTGCTTTCATCACTATTATCACAATATCCAAGGCACTTTATATTAAATAACTGCTTAAAGGAGAAAAACCCATATCTGTATGATTTAGCTGTTTTATACCTACATATTCACAACAAATCATTTTCCTTAACAAAGACTGTGTTTAGTTCTTAAAAGTAGCTGCAAAAAAGGCAACCCACAGAATTTTTAAAAACTTTGCAAATCACGTATCTGTTAAGAAATGGATATTCAGAATAAATCAAGAACTCTCATAACTCAAATACAAAAAACCTGATTCAAAATGGGCAAAAGGCTGGGCACAGTGGCTCATGCCTGTAATCTCAGCACTTTGGAAGGACAAAGCAGATGGATGACAAGGTCAGGAGTTTGAGACCAGCCTGACCAACATGGTGAAATCTTGTTTCTACTAAAAATACAAAAATTAGCCAGGCATGGTGGTATGCACCTGTAATCCCAGCTACTCAGGAGGCTGAGGCAGGAGAAGTGCTCGAACCCAGGAGGCAGGGGTTGCAGTGAGCCAAGATTGCACCACTGCACTCCAGCCTGGGCAACAGAATGAGACTACGTCTAAAAATAATAATAATGATAATAATAGGCAAAAGACCTGAATAGACATTTCTCCAAAGATATTTCTTCAAGAAAATATCCAGCCGGGCACGGTGGCTCACGCCTGTAATCCCAGCACTTTGGGAGGCCGAGGCGGGTGGATCACGAGGTCAAGAGATTGAGACCATCCTGGTCAACATGGTGAAACCCCGTCTCTACTAAAACTACAAAAAATCAGCTGGGCATGGTGGCGCGTGCCTGTAATCCCAGCTACTCAGGAGGCTGAGGCAGGAGAATTGCCTGAACCCAGGAGGCGGAGGTTGCGGTGAGCCGAGATCGCGCCATTGCACTCCAGCCTGGGTAACAAGAGTGAAACTCTGTCTCAAAACAAAAAAAAAAAAAAAAAAGAAAATATCCAATGGCCAATAAGCACATTAAGATGCTCAACATTACTAAGTCATTAGAGAAATGCAAATCAAACCAAAACTCCAATGAGATACCACTTCACAACCATTAGGATGTCTATGAAAAAAATAAATAAAACAAATGTTGGCGAGGATGTGGAAAACCTGGAACCCTTGTGCATCACTGGTAGAACTGTAAAATGGTAAAGCCACTGCATCAAATAGTATGGCAAGTTCTCAAAAACTGAAAAGCAGAATTGCCATAGGATCTAGCAATTCCACTTCTAAGTATATTCCCAAAAGAAGTAAAGAAGAGACTCAAACAGAACTTTACACACCCAGGTTCACAGAGGCATGGTTCACAACAGTAGCCAAAGGTAGAAGCAACCCAAGTGCCTATAGATGGATGAATAAATAAACAAAATGTGGTCTATCCATACAATGGAATATCATGCAACCTTATAAAGGAAGGAGATTCTGACGCATGCTAAAACATGGATGAATCTTGAGGACATTTTGCTGAGTGAAACAAGCCAGTCACAAAAGGACAAATATTGTCATGATTCCACTGATATAAAGTGCCTAGAGGTTTGACAACATTGTAAATGTACTTAATGCCACAGAACTCTATACTTAAAAATGATTAAATGGTAAATTTTATATGTTATATATTTTACTGCACAAAAAAAAGTAACTGCAACTTTTTACCAAAACCAACTCTATTTTTTTATTCAAGCCCACAAAAATAACAATACTATGTTTTAAAAATGTATGTTTTTCGCTAGGCATGATGGTTCACACCTGTAATCCCAGCGCTTTGGGAGGCTGAGGCAGGTAGGTCACTTGAGGTCAGGAATTCAAGACCAGCTTGGCCAACATGGCAAAACTTCATCTCTACTAAAAAGACACAAAAATTGGCCGGGCATGGCGGTGCATGCCTGTAGTCCCAGCTGAGGGACTGAGGCAAGACAATCACTTGAACCCAGGAGGCAGAAGATGCAGTGAGTTAAGACAGTGCCACTGCACTCCAGCTGGGGAGACAGAGTGAGACTCCATCTAAAAAAAACAAAAAAAAACAAACAAAACGTATGTTTTCTCCAATATATATGTTTTAAAACAGAAAACCAGGAATATATTTTAGTACATTGGTCAAAAAAATAGAGAGAGAAAGTTATTGTTTTATACAGGTTACTCTAGGTTAAAATTTGAAAAAAAAAAAGTTAACAGAAAACTCCCAAAGAAAAGAGAAAAAGGCAGCATTTTATATGGGATTATATATATTATGGAATTTAGGAACCAGATATCACAGTATTCAGAATTAATCATATTTATAAACAAACACATGAAAATTATTTGCCTGGCCCTTTACCTGCCTAGTTTGTCCTCAAATTTCAGGAAATAGACGGGGAGGGAAATGTCATATCAAGCAACTGGTAACTACCTCACAGTAGCTTAACAGAATTAGAACAATTTGGTGAGCAACAGCTAACTATATGGGGGAAGGTGTTGAAGCTAGTCTACACTGATTTTTAATATTCCTAGTAAGCAGTCTGAGAGTTTCCCAAAGTTACCTTAAACATTTCCAGGAGGATTTCCTTGCTGACTTCAAGTCTTTCAAAAGGTTGCTTTTCTTTTATGATGGCTTTACAGATGTTCTCCAGGGCTGACAATTCTGTGCTGGACACTGCTCTAAAAGGAAGAGCACAGTATTGACATCGACCTTCCAGACATGACACATTCCCTCTTTCCTTTGTCCTGATACTTCATCCGTGATGCATTTTCTAACTTGAATCTGGTGTCTTATTGTTCCAGGACTTCAGAAAGTCAAGCTTCATACAGTTGCTACTCCTGGGTCTCAAAGAGGGAGAGTGGTGCATCAACAGCTGCCACAACCTGCCTCATTTCTCCTCCACTGCAAAGTGAGCAGGAAACCCTGCTAGAAGACACCAGGTGAACTGTGAGTTGCTTGGAGGCCTGTTCTTCTATGCTGTCTTCCTTATCCTTCACACATTTTGGTTTTGCTCAGGAGCCAGAAGGAGTACTCATCATGTCCCTGCCCTCACTGGCCATGGAACCAAGGCTGGGAAAGGTGTGTGGACTGCAGAATTGTGGTGCTCCAGCAGCACTCAGTCTCCACTATGCACGGACTGACTTCCTTTCAGTCACCCCCTAGTCAGTGCTCACTCCCTCCTGCCACACTGGCTTCCTTGCAACTCCTCAAACAAGCCACACATATCCCCACCCCAGGACAGTCCCTCAGAGGCCTGGAACCTTCTCCCTGCAGATGTCGTAAGTACCCCATCCTCAGGGCTTGCTCCATCTCTCCACTCCACTGTCTGTATCAATGGCACTTGCCCCTTCCCGCCCACCTGCCTGTCAAGGGACACACCTCCCACACCTGGCTGACATTCTTATGCTCATCACCACCTGGCAGCAGATGGCTGCTCATGCATTTGCTATCTTCCCGCAACCAGACTGTTAGCACCATAAGGACAGACTGATTCCTTCACTGCTGAATCACCAGCACCAAGCACAGAGCACACAGCAGGCAGCAAAAGCATCTTGTTGAATGAAAACTGGTAACAAGAGACAAACTGGATGTGATACTGTGATACGCTAAGAAACATATATTTGGTCTTTGTCCAAGTTTCTGGCACAGGGTTTTTAAGATCCTAAAATCTCTGGATTGATACGAGTGTCTTTTGTGTGCTAATGAATGACTGACGGTTAGGTCCCCTAGGTAGCTTCAGAATGGGAACGTGTCACCAGAAAGACCAAGGCATGATTAAAGGGTTGGGACTTTCAGTGCCCCCACCTGCCTCCTTCAGGGAGAGAAGAGGGGTTAGAGATAGGATTATCACCAACGGTCAATGATTTAATCAATTGTGCCTCTATAATGAAACCTCCATAAAAATCCCTAAACAACGAGATTCAGAGAGTTTCTAGGTTGTTGAACACATCCAGGTGTTTGCGGCATGGCACCCAGAGATGCATGAAATATCTGTGTCCCTCCCGCACACCTCACCATAAGCATCTCTTCCATCAGGCTGTTCACCTCTATCCTTTGTAACATCCATTATAGTAAACTGGTAAGGTAAGTAAACTGCCTCCTTGAGTTCTATGAGCCATTCTAGCAAATTATGGAACCCAATGATGGGGTCATAGGAACTCCTGATTTGCAGCCTGTAAGTCAAAAGCATGGAAGGCCCAGACTTCCAGGGGATATCTGAATTGGGGGCAGTCTTGTGGGACTGAGCCCTTGCCCTGGGTGACCAGCACTAACTCAGGGTAGTGCCAGAATTGAGTTGAATCACTAGACACCAAGTTGGTATCCAGAGAGTTAGAGCCTGGCTGTTGATGTAGAAAAAAATCCACACCTTTGAGACTTTGAGATCAGAAGTGTTGTAGGTAAACACAGTTCACGGTTGTGAGTAACAGTGGTTCAGTCTGTAAGCAGCAGCTACAGAGCGTTGAGTGCTTGGTTGGGGAGGTCATTAAGCATCTCACAGGAGAAGGTAAAGACAAAATGCACCATAGTTATCCAGGCCAGAGATGTCATGGGGCTAAATTAAGGCAGAAGTGAGGAGAGGGGGGCAGGATAACTATTTAGGAGATAAAATTGGCAGAACTGGACTAAACAGCTGGATGGTGGGTTGGTGGTGAGGAGTAGCGAGGAAGTAGAAGGATCAGAGGTTTCAGTTTTGGCAGCTGGAGATACCCTTAAGAGCTATGAGGAATTCAGGGCAGGAAGTGGACGGGGCAGGCTGTTTGCTAATGAGTCAAGCACAGGTCTATGGAATGTGAGGCTCTGTGAACCATCCCTGTCTGGCATTCAACTGTGTGAGATGTTTGGCTGAGGTTAATGGTGCCCTTAATTACCATGGTGTGAATTAAACTAACTTCTCTCTAGGAATTAAGCTTTCGATTCTGGTCTTAATTAATACCATGCTCTAGCAAGTCCCAGATTAGATAAATAGCATATCATATTCTTCTGGAGACAAAAAGAAAACAATTTTAGAGGTGTCTCTTGAATCTAAACTAGAGGTTTTTTTTATTTTTATTTATTTATTTTTTTTATTTTTTATTTTTTTTGAGACCGAGTTTTGCTCTTGTTGCCCAGGCTGGAGTGCAATGGCGCGATCTCGGCTCACCGCAACCTCCGCCTCCTGGGTTCAGGCAATTCTCCTGCCTCAGCCTCCTGAGTAGCTGGGATTACAGGCACGCGCCACCATGCCCAGCTAATGTTTTGTAGTTTTAGTAGAGACGGGGTTTCACCATGTTGACCAGGATGGTCTCGATCTCTTGACCTCGTGATCCACCCGCCTCGGCCTCCCAAAGTGCTGGGATTACAGGCTTGAGCCACCGCGCCCGGTCTATTTTTCTTTTTTTTTAAGACGGGGTTTCACCATGTTGGTCAGGCTGGTCTTGAACTCCCACCTTGGGTGATCTGCCCGCCTTGGCCTCCAAAGTGCTTGGATTACAGGCGTGAGCCACCGGGCCCGGCCTAAACTAGAGTTAACTAAAAATAATTTTTATTTTAAAATTAAAATGGTTTAGACCATTTCTAAACTAAAAAATAATTTTCAAAATTGGTCAACCAATCTATGATCATATTATGCAATATGGTTGACCCTTGAACAACAAAGGCTAGAGCTGCATGGGTCCACTTACATGTGGATTTTATTCTGCCTCTGCCACCCCTGAGACAGCAAGACCAACCCCTCTACTTCCTCACCAGCCTACTCAACATGAAGATGAAGAGCTTTATGATGATCCACTTCCACCAAATGAATGGTAAATGTATTTCCTCTTCTTTACAATTTTCTTAAAATCTCTGTTCTACAGCTTGTTTTAAGACTATAGTATATAATACACATAACATACAAAGTATGTGGTACTCAACTGTTTATGTTTCCATTAAGGCTTCTAGCTAACAACAGGCTATTAGTAGTTAAGTTTAGGGGGGAGTCACAAGTTGCACTCGGATTTTCAACTGCATGGGTGCCAGTGCCCATAACCCCACATTATGTAAGGCCCAACAGTATATAGTTACTAAGCTAGTATGTAACCATTACAAAACAATAAAATGGAAACACATGCATTCAGAAGCCGGTGTGTTACCTGTCTTCAATGAACATGTCATAATAAAATCCATTTTCAATGGGCGGACCATAGCACAGATGGCCTCCATAGTAAAGCTCCATGGCCTCCCCGAGAATGTGAGCACTGGAGTGCCAGTACACCTGCATGGCATGGACAGAGAGGCCATTAGCTACCAAAAGTATGACATGGAAAATTAGCAGTAAAATGATATAAACAAGCAGAAAATTTTAAGTAGATAAATGGCAAGACCAAGGGCAGCAACAATCAATTTGAAAGGAAAATCTTCAATGCCCACTTAGAAGAGAATGCTCTCTGAGCCCTCCCTTAAATTTCACCAGAACCACTTGCTCAGTGCCAGTGCAAAGCTGCTCTGCTGAGAGCGGCGGCTAAAGCTCGGCTACAACCCCATTTCCTCTGTGTATGTCAGCCACGAAGGATGAACACCGAGCGAAGCAGCTGCGTGCAAACCTGATTGAAGCCGAGTGGGAGGAAGACTGAGGAGTGCCAGATGCTAGCTCTCTTCCTTTTTCTCCAGGAGCACCCTCTCTGACCTGGATACAGAGCACTGAAGTGTTCATGACACCACTAGAGTTAACAAGATTTTGCATCTCCACAGCAGTCTTCACATGCTGAAGAGCATGTGACTATGGAAGTTTGAAAGATGGCTCAGGAAGAAAAAAGTGTTGCCAGGGAACATCTGCTGGCTGCCTGAGACCCCTGAGGAGTGTGTAAACATGGGTTAATTAACCACAGTCCAAAGCCTGGTTGTCAGTTCTCCAAGTTCAAAAAGTTTATATGGTTTTGAGCTCCCAAGGAATTCATTTTAGTTGATGGATAAAATGAAACTAACCAAAGTCCCCAAATAAATATAGGTACCAAAGGAGTAAGATAATCAAGTCATCTGTCAGCAATTTCCTTCCTTTTATTAAATAGAAAGGAAATTACAATTAAAAAGCTGTTTGATAAAATGAATCAGAGCAGAAGTAGTTAGATGATGGAGCAGTTATATGCAATCCCAGCCCATACCAATAGGCTGGGATATGATTTGCAGACAGACCCAGAGAGTCAGTCCTTAGGGCAGAGCACTTCTCCTCTGAATGCTGCTAGGATGGCAGGCTGACTGCTAGCATCAGCCCAAATCTCCTACTGTGTTATGTGCTGAGGATACAATAGTGAAACAAGCAGACACAGTCATGGCCCCCATACAGTTACAGCCTATTGGGGAAGACACGGGCAATGAACAAACCTGGAAGTGCAAAATTATAAGATGTTAAGGGTATTTAAAAGGAGGTGAGGCTGGGCGCGGTGGCTCACGCCTATAATCCCAGCACTTTGGGAGGCCGAGGCGGGTGGATCACGAGGTCAAGAGATGGAGACCATCCTGGTTAACATGGTGAAACCCCGTCTCTACTAAAAACACAAAAAATTAGCTGGGCATGGTGGCGCATGCCTGTAATCCCAGCTACTCAGGAGGCTGAGGCAGGAGAATTGCCTGAACCCAGGAGGCGGAGGTTGCGGTGAGCCGAGATCGTGCCATTGCACTCCAGCCTGGGTAACAAGAGTGAAACTCCGTCCCCAAAAAAAAAAAAAGGAGGTGAAAAGGGCTCTGTAATAAAGAAAAATGGTGAGCGTCCTACATTCACAGGGACACAGGAAGGCTTGTGTGCCTAACATGTAGGGGATGGGACAAAGCGTAGCTTGAGAAAGGAAGGGCCCGGGACCATGCAGGCCTTGGGGAGGAGTTTGCATTTTACTCCAAATGCAATGGGATACATTCAAGGGTTTTAAGAAAAAAATGATTAAATTTACATTTGCACACATCATTTGATAGCTCAATGGGAATGGACTGCGAGGGCCAAAACAGCAGGTAGGCAGTTTCTTGGTAGTGTTCTAACAAGGTGAGTGCAGATTCTCAGGAGGTGGCAATGGTGAGAGAGAAGTGGACAGATTCTAGATTATGTCACGAAGTAAAATCTATTGGGCTTACCCCTCACTGGAGATTAGAGCTGAGGGTTGGGGAGTAATCACACATAACCTCCAAGGTTCTAGGTTGAGAAACTGGATATGTGGTGGAGTAGTGCACTGACTTAGGCAAAGAGGGAAGAAATACGTTTTGGGGTTAAAGTCAAAAATTTCAGTTGAATGTACTGAAAATTCTTGTACAATATCTAATTGCATAAAAACTGAGGTATGGCTAGCTATAGCTGGAGAGTTGTGAGTTCAGTCTACAGTACTGAACTTTTTGAAAATCACTTTTAAACATGGTTTTATCAATACTGTACTGTTTAGATATTTAATGGTTATACTTTGCATGTTTTAAACAAAATTATAATATGGTTCTTATAGTTTAGATTAAGAAATTTAGCATAAGCCTTCCAATTACTGTAACCTAAGCTAACCATAAGTTAGGTTTTATGGAGATAATGGAGCCTGAAGGGTGACTGCAATGTTAATGGGACAATGCATGTCAGAAATCATATCACATATATATGTGAAAATGTGGTATTTTTTATGGAAAATTATATTAAGCATTTAAGGATATTTGAGTCTTGTAATTTCTTCCAATTCTTCTGTACATGTTAAATTATAAAGTAGACTCATTTTTAACAGCCTATTAAAACACACATTGATTTAATAACCAAAGCATTCCAACTTAAGGAAACGATTATTTTAAGAAATGATAAGGCTTGGCACAGTGGCTCACACCTGTAATCCTAGCATTTTGGGAAGCCGAAGCAGGCATATTGCTTGCGCCAGGGGTTTGAGACCAGACCAGGCAACATGGCAAAACCCTGTCTCTACAGAAAATACAAAAAATTAGCTGAGCATGGTGAAGCACACCTGTAGGCCCAGATAGCTGGGACAGTGAGGTGGGAGGATCACCTGGGCCAGGGGAGGTCAAGGCTGCAGTGAGCCATGATTGTACCACTGCACTCCAGCCCGGGCAACAGAGTAAGATGGGGAGGGGAGGGGAGGGGAGGGGAGGAAAAAGAAAGAAGGAAAAATGTAGACTACTTTAAAAACTGATACGTATTTGTATATATTCACGCCACAAACATTAAACATCAAAATTCAAATTTTAAATCTCAGAAACCCCAAAAAAAACTCCACGTTCTTGACTTCAATATGTGGCTTCTTATATAATGTAGTTTATAGCATAAGTACCCAAAGTTTGGCCATCTGATTTTTAAATACTCACAGCTTGGGCTTCCTCGTTATCAAACGGAAGCAACTCAAGAGAAGAGTCCCCTTCCAATGGGCGGTCCAGGTCCCACAATTCACCATTTACTTTGGCTACTACTGTGCTTTCCGCCAGTTCCTGACTAGAAGAGAAAAACCACTTGGGAGTTAACCTTATCATTGCTACAGGGACTCCTTAAAATTAAAAGAATTTCTAGGGTGTTCTTTTTTAAGTGGACAGAAAGTACAAACGTAAGCTAACAGGACAGATACTTTTTGTTTTGTAACATTTATTTTATGTAGAAAAGTAATATACATTCACTGTAAAAAAAAATGGAAAACTGAGAAAGCACACAGGATAAAATAAAAATCACATATAAATATCAGAAATCACTACTCATAACATTTTGGTACATTTCTAACCAGTGGTTCTTCTACCTCCATCCACCCCACCCACACATATGTGGTGTCTTTAAAAGCAGATGCCAACAGAATTGTACAGCTTGTGTTCTCTCTGCCATGCCTCAGATAGCCTTCCAAAGCAGCCTGGAAGTATCGTATTTATTAATGAAGCCTCCACTGCTGCACACTGAGGTAGCCTAATGTTTGCTCTCATAGAGTATACCGCACAGACAACTGTACACAGGCATCTTGTGACTTCTGTGACTGATTTCTGGGAATACAACCACAGAGTTGAAATTACTAGATCAAAGGTGATGTACCTTTGAAAGATTTCTGATAAATGTCATTTGAACACATCATTTCCATGGACCCTGATTTTTAAAATCTTTGTCACTGTGACACTGAAAATTGTTGTTTTGATTTAATTATTAAATTTGTTTCAGGCTTAAAAGTTATTTTTACTTTTATAAACTATCCACTTCCTTTGCCTATTTTGTTTTTTTTTTTTTTTTATTTTTTTTTGTGACGAATTCTCGTTCTGTCGTCCAGGCTGGAGTACAGTGGCGCAATCTCAGCTCACTGCAACCTCCATCACCCAGGTTCAAGTCATTCTCCTGCCTCAGCCTCCCCACTAGCCGGGATTACAGGTGTGTACCACCATGCTCAGCTAATTTTTGTATTTTTAGTAGAGATGGGGTTTCAACATGTTGGCCAGGATGGTCTTCTAATGAGGTGCTGATCTCTCTCTTTATTTTGTGTATCTTTTAAATAACATTTTCTTGAAAATTGTTGACAAAATTAAAATTTTTTTGAAATAAAGTAGACCAATTTTTAACAGCCTATTAACAATTTATTTCAAACACACTTTAATTTAGTAACTAAAGCATTCTAACTTAAGGAAACAATTATTGTAAGAAATTATAAGGCAGGGCACAGTGGCTCACACCTGTAGTCCTAACATTCTGGGAGGCCAAAAGTTAAGAAAGGAAACCTGGAAAGCACAGAAAACACAAAGGAAAAAAAATCACCTATAATTCTATCACCAAGAAATTACCATTGATGTTTTGTTTATATCTTTCCATGTTAACTTAATACATAGGAATAAAAATGTTTAATAGTATAATTGTTATTTTATAACCTACTTCTTAAACTTAACAATAAATCACAGCATTTTCCCTAAAAGGAGACAGACTTCCAAAACATGATGTTTAATAGTCACGGAGGAACCAATATTTGCTAGGTGTTTTAATTATTTTTATGGGTACTTTGGAGGGCGAGCAGCAATGAAAAATAATGCTGCAATGAACATTCTCAAACATATATTTTACTCAATTATTTTCTCGGGAAAAATTCTGGAAGTAAAACTGCTAGGTCCAGGGAAACACATTTTTAGTCATTTCTGTCAGAATATATTGCAAAATTTTCCTACCAGCAGAGTTACAAAGGTATCTTGTCTTTGAGTTCTCATAATGTTAGGTACTATTAAACTGTATCAACTCTACAACATAATTTTGGTTTTTTGAGACAGAGTCTTACTCTGTCACCCAGGCTGGAGTACGATGGCACGATGTTGGCACACTGCAACCTCTGCCTCCCAGGTTCAAGTGATTCTTCTGACTCAACCTCCCAAGTAGCTGGGATTACAGGCACATGCCACCATGTCAAGCTACTTTTTATATCTGTAGTAGAGACAGGGTTTCACCATATTGGCCAGGCTGGTCTCAAACTCCTGACCCCAAGTCATCTGCCCACCTCCACCTCCCTCCCAAAGTGCTGGGATTACAGGTGTGAGCCACCACACCCAGTCTACAATGTTATCTTTTAATTAACATTTCTGTGATTAACTTGAGCAGCAATACACTATTGTTAGAAGGACACAGGTGAAGGGCCAACCTGGGTTTACATACTGGATAATTTACTCAGCTTCTCTAAGCCTCAGTTTTCTTATCTATAAAATGGGGATTATAGGACCTTCCCCCTACATTTATACTCAGGATTCTGTCATGTGTACATACGATAACAGGAACTTAATAAACGTTAGATGTTATTAATGAAGTAAAACTTTCTTTTCATTGTTACTGGCTGTCATAGATGGCTACGTGTTCCACAAACCCATTCTGACCTTCTTCCACAGAAAGAGTTTTCCAGCCTTCCTTGCAGCTAGATGTGGCCACGTGGCCAAGTTTGGAGCCAATGGATCGAAGCAGAAGTCATGTGTGACACTTCTGTGTCTCATCATTAAGACAGTAGAGGCCACTTCTCGATCCTGTGTCCACCTTCTGAAGATGGGAACCCATGTGCTGTTCTTTCTGGACCATGTAGACAAGGGCAACATCGTACCAGACAGCTCAGCAACCAGATGGGAGAAATTTGGGTCCACAAATGACCGTGTGGAGAAGTGTCACCCAGTCAACCTGGACCACCTACATCTAGACTGCAATATGAAAAAGGACTTTGACCATATTCAAGCCAATGAGTTTTTTGTGATGTCTTTGTTGTAGCAGCTTAGTATCTGTCTTAGGTAATACAGAAACAAGGACCTGGAAGTAAAAAACCAAAACATGTGGCACTGGCTTAGCAGAGTGGCAGTGTAACAAGGAAACAGATTCTAAGATATGGAAAGCCAATAACCTTTGTTGTAGTGTAACAAAATATTTGATAAAACTTGCAGGCAAACCATGTGTCACAGTGCTTGTAGCACACAAGAAAGCAGATATAAAAGGGGAGAGTGTTGGTATACCCTGGGTAACTCTTGTTACTTTCAGCATGAAGCTACCAGAATGAGCTATCTCAGGTGAAAACAATCTAGTTTGCAAGTAGAGATGGAAGGGATAGGGAGGCTCCCTCTGCCTGTGTCCTGTAATTCAATTGACTAAAAGTTCAGAAATGTGGGACTATGCAAGATTTTGGAATGACAATCTTCTTTCCCAAACAGCAGAAGGGACAGGCATTGACAGCCCTTCTCAAAGGCCACACGTACATACAGACAATAGAGGCCAGTGGAGCTGCAAGGGTGAGAGAGCAAGAGTGTCTCCCTCCCACAAGCCTGTTGCTTCATATGACCTCAGTCCATTAAACAAGGAGAGAGGAATGAGCCAAATACAAACGCCGTGAAACAACGGAGAAGTCTCTGTCTAGAAGATTCTTTAAGTGAGATTACTTTCATGTGGAACTGATTACCTGCAAACAGACCAGAAGCCTACTACGGTTAACTCATCGTGGAAATTATATTGCCAAACAAATTATAAGCCCAGCTCACAAATACCTGTGACTATGTGATCCTTAAAGGAACCCTCAGGTCCCAGGTGTGCACCATAGAACTGCACTGTGCAAACTGCACAGACCCCAAGAGGACAAACTGTCATGCACTTTAGATGTGACAAATGAGGGTAATGGATAACTCTGAACTTCCCAAAGAGCAAAATCAGAACCCATGGAGGACCATGGACAAGATAGCTGCTTCCAGAGAGCCAAGAGTGAACAGATGGGCTGACACAAGCACTGACTGCTGCAAGGCTGTGGGGCCTCATAGTCGCTTCAAGCAGAATCTGATGACTTCTCTAAAACACTGTCTGCCATATTTCTCCTTTTTTTTCCAAACACACACTTTGTGATTGTCTTCTGTGCACTGTACACATGTGTAGTGTGAGCAGACTTGTCTATTAGTTTGTTGCTAGAATACAAGTGGTCAGCCTGATGGGAGGTGTTCTGTACATCACTTGGAAATCCCAGGCTTTGAGCTATGGCACTTAAGAGTTGACTCACTTGGGGAGTGAATATGTCAGATGTTGAAGAACAGTTCCCACAGATATCTGGATGTTAGAGGGGCAGACTGCGGCAGACTCCCTGTTGTTCCATAAACCATTCCTCTCTTCCATGGTGTGAAGGCTTTAGCTGGACATGTGGCTGGGCAGCCAACAGATCTATATTCCCATTCTCTCTTACAGCCAGGCATGGCACTGTGACTAAATGTGAGCTAACAGGATGGAAGTGGAAATTGAAGCGAGCCACTATGGGGTCTTGGACTCAAAGCATCATTGTACTGCAGCTTCCCTTCCTCCCGACTGCCGGCAGGCCCATGCAGGGACCCAGGTTCCACTGCTAGACACAAACAAACCCTACCTAGGGGACAGCAGATCAACAAGATGGAAGGAAGCTGGGTCCATAAATAACTGCATGGACCAGAAATGTCCACCAAGATGGACTGGTCACTTCTACACCATTAGCTTACATCAGAAGCCCCTGGAGGGCTCATAAAAACAGGCAGCTGATCAATTCAAGGGGTTTGAGGTGGGGCTCCCAAATTTGTTTTTTGGGTTTTTTTTTTTGACAGAGTCTCCCTCTGTCACCCAGGCTGGAGTGCAAT
Source organism: Sapajus apella (assembly GCF_009761245.1). Classification (NCBI taxonomy): domain Eukaryota; kingdom Metazoa; phylum Chordata; class Mammalia; order Primates; family Cebidae; genus Sapajus; species Sapajus apella. Next base: position 71,844 of record NW_022437270.1, read on the forward strand.
GATGCAATCTTGCCTCACTGCAACCTCCACCTCCTGGGTTCAAGCAATTCTCCTGCCTCAGCCTCCCAAGTACCTGTGATTAGAGGCACCCACCACCACGCCCCGCTAATATTTTGTACTTTTAGTAGTGATGGGGTTTCACCATATTGGCCAAGCTGGACTCAAACTCCTGACTTCAGGTGATCCACCGGCCTTGGCCGCCCAAAGTGCTGGGACTACAGGCGTGACCCACCACGCCTGGCCAAATAGGCTTTTCTAACAAGTTTCCAGATGCCCATGCTGCTGGTCTGGGGGACTACACTTTGAGAAATACTGCCTTAACACATTTAACATGCAACCTGACTCTCCTTGAGAAAACAAACTAATTCATGCCTCAAAACCTATTTTTTCCTAGCACATAATTTCCCCTGGAAAACATGAAAACAGGTTGGGAAAGCATTTAACAATATAATAGGATGAGTCAGAAATACAATCCTCACCATCGTTTTCAAAGAAAATCTGAGATTTTCAATTGTTGAAGCAATTTGCTTTTAAATGATAAACATTTATTTACATGAATTAAATACAATTGTATAGAAGCTATACAAACTGGATTTATACAATTGCTTCTATACAATTGAATTTGACACTAGGAATTAACATTAGTCAAAACAATATAACTTCACTAATGTATCTAATTTCTAGAAAGGTCAAAGGACTTTTCCAGGATTGATGATAACTCTAACACATGTACCTTCGGTCTATAATTAAAAGACCTGTAAAAACTCATGGAAATTATTTGATTGATGAATAAAGTCAGTGTGAAACGGCCTGTCAAGAATTGTAGATTTTTTTTCTCTCCTATATATTTTTATTAGAACAGGAAATCACTGTGTTCTGATATTCAACTACTTATTTAAATGGCCTTTGGAGAAGCCAGAGGAAAAAAAAAAACTACATTTAATTTATTCAACTGAGTAAGAAAAAAACATATATTTTAGCTGATATGGTTCGGCTGTGTGCCTACCCAAACCTCATCTTGAACCATACTTCCCCAAATCCCCACGTGTTGTGGGAGGACCCAGTGGGAGGTAATTGAATCATGGGGGCAGTAACCTCCATGCTGTTCTGTAATAGTCAGTGCATTCTCATGAGATCTGATGGTTTTGTAAGGGGTTTTCCCCCCACTTTGCTGGGCACTTCTCCTTGCTGCTGCCATGTGAAGGGCAAACTTGCTTCCCCTTCTGCCACGATTGAAAGTTTCCTGAGGCCTCCCCAGCCCTGTTGAACTGTGAGTCAATTAAACCTTTTTCCTTTATAAATTACTCAGTCTCAGGTATGTCCTTTCAGCAGCATGAGAATGGACTAATGTTCGCGGTCCCTAAGAAAACACTTTCACCAGGCTCCAGTATAACTATTTAATATTGAATATCTTTCCACTCTATGGTTTACCTAATTTCAGCAGCCACTTGGTAAGGCGTTGTTTTCCAGACTTCCCCTTCCACTGTTTGCCCATTGGCCACTCTTACTGTGATCACATTGCTTCTATCTCCCTTTTTTCCATAAATGGCAAGTAAGAGCTGATTGTCTTTCTTCAATATTTCAAAAAGATCCAATCTTTCTTTTATGAAACTTGGTTGAGGTTTCACCTGAAAATTATTAGAACACAATGAGAGTAATATATACAGCCCACTATTTTCTAGCTGGCTGCTCAGCTCTGAATCAGCTCTGCCCCCTCACTGCTTTCCCAGCATACCATAGGTCTAGCCTCTATCGCTCTGCAGATGATCCCAAACTTACCACAGTTTAATTACGGTTTTTATTTTTATTTTATTTTTATTTTTTGAGAAGGAGTCACTCTCTCGCCCAGGCTGGAGTGCAGTGGTGAGATCTCGGCTCATTGCAACCTCCACCTCCCAGGTACAAGTGATTCTCCTGCCTCAGCCTCCCAAGTAGCTGAGACTACAGGCGCACACCACCACACCCAGCTAATTTTTTTTTTTTTTTTTTTTTTTTTTTAGTAGAGACGGAGTTTCACCATGTTGGCCAGGATGGTCTCGATCTCTTGACCTGGTGATCCACCAGCCTCAGCCTCCCAAAGTGCTGGGATTACAGGCATGAGCCACCATGCCCGGCCATTTGTTGTTGTTGTTGTTGTTGTTGTTTTGAGATGGAGTCTTGCTTTGTTGCCCAGGCTGAAGTGCAGTGGTGCGAACTCAGCTCACTGGCACCTCTGCCTCATAGGTTCAAGTGATTTTCCTGCCTCAGCCTCCTGAGTAGCTGGGATTACAGGCCACCCTGCCCGGCTCATTTTTGTATTTGTAGTAGAGATGGAGTTTCGCCATGTTGACCAGGCTGGAACTCCTGATCTCAAGTGATCCACCTGCCTTGGCATTCCAGAGTGCTGGGATTACAGGCATGAGCCAACACGCCCGGCCATGACTTTTCAACTTCAATGATATTGTAAAAGTAATATTCATAAAACCATTCTGTTTTTCACTCAGTAGAGATATTCAACACTTCCTAATAAAATAGGCTTTGTATTAGAGGACTTTATCCAACTGTAAGCTAATGTAAGTGTTCTGAGCACTTTTAAGGTAGGCTAGGCTAAGCTATGATGATCACTAGCGTAGACATGTTAAATACATTTTTAACTCACATTGGGTTTATTGGGACTTAACCAAACTATAAGACTAGGAGCGTATGTACTTCCCAACTCCAAAAAACTCCTCTCTGCTTATCTAACTTCTCCTTAGCTCTAAAGGTCCACCTCAAAGCCCGCCTCTTCTACCTACTTCACCCACTGGCATCTCCCTTTTCCACTGTTTACAGAACGTGTACAGTCACACATTACAGCATTTACTTGTACACTATCGTGCTGTTCCCTAGTTGATGTCCTGAGTCTCCCTGAACTCCTCAACCAGACTGGTATCTTTGGGCCCAGGTATTCCTCCTTCAGTCCTAGCAAATGCTGATGCCAGAAAAATACTTTCTGGTTGTTTTAATGATTTATACACAAAAGCAAAGTAGCTAGTTTCCTGAATACAAGGAAAAAAAAACAGTTCTGCTTGCACAACTTAAAGAGATTAAATACAGGTGTTTATTAAATATGGCAGCTCATTTCTGGAGACATCTCAAATTTAAGGCTTGAAAAGTGTTAAATACACCAATATAACCCAAATAATAATCTGATCAGTAATTTTTGTTGGAAATCCTGGGTAATTAACTATACACACATATTTGAAATTACAGGTAATATTTTATATTGTTTCCATAGCAACAACTTACCTCGCTGCCAGGCTCGCTTTCCTTCATTTTCTTCTTTTTCATGTCCTTTTCTTGGCTTTGACTAGGAGGAGGCTGAAAGATAAATTATAAATGACTCACATCAATAACGAAAAAAAAGCAACACATCTTAAGAAGAAGAGAGCCATGCCAGCAGGCTGCAAGTGCCCATGTTTAGAGGCTCATAGCTGGCTCTCCTGACCACCACCTACAACTCTCAATGGGCAAGTCATTTTCCAGGGTTCAGTCCTTCCTGTCTGTGCATTTCTTTTACACTGTTGCTAAGCATATTTAATACATTTTGCTCTTGAAAAGTTTTTGTCCTGAACTTTAAACAATGTGGCTGGAAAATGTGTGGCTGCTGCTTGCCACTTCAAATGCACTATTTCATGAAGATGTTGCTAGTTCACCACAGCTGTCTCTCCTAAAGGACTACAGAACATCTCACAGCCTGAGAAGCTTCAGGACTCAGAGAGTTTATGATGTTAAAAAATAATTTATCCTTTCTAAAATCTTAAAAATACTGTATTAAAAAAAAATGTTGGCTGGCCGTGGTGGGTCATGCCTGTAATCCCAGCACTTTGGAAGGCCGAGGCAGGCGGATCACGAGGTCAGGAGTTCGAGACCAAACTGGCCAACATGGTGAAATCTCCTCTCTTCGAAAAACACAAAAATTAGCCAGGCGTGATGGCGGGTGCCTGCAATCCCAGCTATTCGGGAAGCTGAGGCAGGAGAATCGTTTGAACCCGAGAGGCGGAGGCTGCAGTGAGCAGAGATCGCGCCACTGCACTACATCCTGGCTGACAGGGAGAGACTCTGTCTCAGAAAAATCAAAACAAAACAAAAACAATGTTAAATACACAGGTATCCTCTCAAGATAGGCCACCAAAACAAGGGCACAAAAAGGTAAAACTTCTCGTCCAAAAAAACCACCCACAAAAAAGAACCAGAGGGAATGAAAGAGTTTACATACGCAGCTTTCTGGCCAAGGAAAGAATAATGAGTTTGAAACTCTCCAGCATTTTTTCAAACAAATGAAAACACCATTTCTGCTACTGAAAAAGATGTGTGGCAGGCTCTCTAACGGACGAGTTGAGAAATCAACAGCATTTACCAAATTGGGCGACTGCTGGAAATCCAGCGGCTCCCCAGGCCGCACGGGAGCGCAGGCAGAGCAGGGCAGCGCAGCCGCAGGGCACTGGGCGGGCACTGGGCGGACACTGGGCGGACACTCCCCCGGGGCGCCCCCGCACCGCTCCCCGGAGTTGCAAACCGCTTGGTGCGCACCATCTCGGCCCGCCCCGCCCGCGTCCTCTCCTGCGTCCCAGCCGCCCGGTTACCTGCGCGCCGGCCCCCGTGCGCCCGGCCTCCTCCAGCGCCGCCGCCCGCACCGCGCTCCCCAGCGTGGCCTGGCGGCTCAGCTCCTCGGCCAGGCACAGCCGCAGGCGGCACAGGCGGTGGCGCAGGTCGCGGTTCTCGGCCCGTAGCTGCGCCACCTCCCGCGTGAGGAGCGGCCCCTCCGCCTGGCCGCGGTCGGGCGCGTTCAGCTGCTCGTCCTTCAGGCGCTGGACCTCCGCCCACAACCAGCGGATGTCCTCCTCCTGCCGCTCCAGGCGCGACGCCACGGCCTCCGCCGCCCGGGCCTCGGCCGCCATCACGCGCGCTCCCTCAGGCACCGACGCCGAGCGGGGTGCCCGCGACCGCGACGAGGGCGGCGAGGGCGACGCGGTGACTGAGCGCAGAGCAGAAGACTGCGCGCCCGGAGGCGGGGGGCGGGGGCGGCGCGATGGGGCGGGGGCGGGGCGATGGGGTGGGGGCGGAGCCGAGGCCGGATACGTTGCAGGGGCGGGGAGCTGGGCGGGGAGGGGCAGGACGCTGGCTGAGGAGGGGCGGGGCCTAAGCTAGATACCCCGCCCGGCGGGGCGGGGCCTGAGACCAGGCCCACCGTAGGGTTGGGGGCGATGACTTCCGCCTGGGCAATAGCGGAATGGGGTCTGAAGGGCCTCCCCTACCTTTCGAGGCCTGTCTAGGGGCTACTGGCAGTAGCTTTAGTCCGTTGAAACGAAAATCTTCCAAAAACTTGCAAAAAGGCCATCATCTGCGTTCTCCAAAAAGGCTTCACCATTTCTCCCTCTTGGATTCTGGCAGTCACCATGCTATCACCCTGCAAACAGGTTCTAAAAAGTGGCTGTTAAAAATGGACTTTCTGGCCTTTCATGCCAAAACTGCCCATGTGCAGAGGCCGCTCGGCCAGGGCACATAGAAAATCGCTGTGAAATCTAAATCTGACCAGCATGAAATTGCTAGCCCCACGAGTCTAGGACAAATGCCACGTGTCTTTGTATCCCTCATAACAGTGAACGTGAAAGTTCCTGGAGCAGGAACACAAATTGATTTTTATCACTATTCTTAGGCTTAGGATGTGACAAACGTTGTTCCGAACTCTTTGTAATAGTAGTAACTCCTTTAATCCTCGTAGCAAGAGATACTGTTATATCCGCTTATAGCTGGAGAAATGGAAGCACAAAGAGACTGTTACTTGACTAACGTCACACAGCCACTACATGACAAGGGTGGAATTCAAACGCAGATAGTCTAATGCCAGTTTCTATGCACTTAACGCTATGGTGCCTCTCAACTTTGGCAGAATTGAATCGAACATGTCATATAATGTGATACAGGTAAAAATGGCCAAAGAGTCCTGAAATGAGAGAGCTTAGCTTCAACTGGTGTAGTTTGAAAAAGGGAGAAATTGCTCTGAAAATAAAGGTTAGGATGTGTTAGCAAGGAGGAAAGGCAGGTAAATTCCACCCTAGGAGCAGAATCAGTGCAGGAGAAGGAGCGGAGAAGGACAAGCTCATTGGATTAAGCCGAGTGGAATCCCAAACAGCACTCCATGAAGTTAGGTGCTAACCAATACCACTGTGTCTTTCTTAGTCCTTCCTCGGGAAGCGTCTGCATACGGTCACACAGGACCCACTGGCTTCTCATTACTCCTCATTATTCATCATTTCTCAACCCAGTGCCATTGAGTTTCTGCTTCTGCCATTCTACCATGACCAACGCATCATCAAATGTCATGGACCCACTTAAGCCACCCCAGAATTTCCTTGGGACCCTTTGGAATTTGTCTTTCTTGGGCCTCCACTCCCAATCCCTAGGGGACCACCAGTCTGCTTCCTGTCACTATAGCTCAGTTTGCATTTTCTAGATTTTCTGTAAATGGAAGCACACAGTATGTCCTCCTTTTGTTTAGCTACTTTCACTCAGCCCAATAATTTTAATATTCACCTATGTTTGTGGGTATCTATAGTTATTTCTGTTGTTTTTTTTTTCTGAGTAGTATTCCATTGTATGGATATACTATAATTTGTTTATTCATTTATTGATGGAAAATTTGAGTTATTTCCAGGTTTGGGCTAGGATCACACAATACCCAGTGAGCCCATTGGGTTTCCAAACTCACACTGTGGTTGTTTTCTCGTTCCAGAATGCAGAGTTTGAATAGACATACTCCAAACTGGCAGAACCCCTACAATGTTTCCCTGACCCTGAAACGTAAGGCTTTTCTGGTAGGAAAGGCCAAGCAGAAAACACTAGAACTTTCTCAACATACAAAAATAGTAAATCGAAAGCAATACTGCATTTCTGAAGGAATTGCAGATATTACTGCTGCCGTGAAGAACCTGAAAGATGCAGGGGTGGTGATTCTCATCACATCCCATTTAGCTTACCTTACCATCCCATTCACATTTAGCCTGTGTAGAAGACAAATGGATGTTAGGGAATTATAGTAGATTAATATAAATTTAATTAGGTGGTGATTCCAGTTGCAACTGCTCTTCCAGATATGATTTCATTGGTGGAGTAAATCAGCATAACCTCTGGCACCAGATATGCACCTATTGAGCTAGCTGATGCTTCTTTCTTTACACTTGTTAGTTAAGGGCTATCAGGCACCATTTTATTTCATCTGACAAGGCTGGCAATACATCTTCACAGGGTATCACCTCAAAACAATATAAACCCTTTAGTTTTATGTGGTAATCTAGTCCACAAGGACTTTGATTGCACTGTATTCCATAGGACATCATGCTGGTGTCCTATCATTGATGATAGCATGCTGATTTTCCCTGATAAGCAGGAAATAACAAGTATGTAGTCACCTTGATAAGGCACATGGAGGTCATAGAGAAGGAGATATATCCTCAAATGTGAAAATTTAGACGGCTGTCACCTCAATGAAATTTCTAGGCATTCAGTAGTTCAGAGCGTTTAGAGGTGTCATTTCCAAGGTTAAGGAAAAATTACTTCTTTTTACTAAAAGGCATAATGCCTAATGGGCCTCTTTGGAGGCAACATACGCCTTATTTGGACATATTTTTCTAAACCAATTGCTACGTAACTCAAAAGACTGCCAGTGCTAAGTAAGACAGAACCTAAGAAGATTCTGAATCAGGTAATGCTGCTGTGCAAGCAACTTTTCTATGTGGGCCGCATGAACAACAGATCTGAAGGTGCTTGAAATGTCTGCAGCAGATAAGAGTCATCCAACCTAGAGTGCAGCGGTAAGATCTGGGCTCACTGCAACCTCAACCTGCTGGGCTCAAACAGCCCTCCCACCTCAGCCTTCTGAGTAGCTGGGACTACAGATGCATACCACCATGTCCAGCTAGTTTTTAAAAATTTTGTAGTGATGGGGTCTTGCTATGTTGCCCCGGCTGGTCTTGAACTCCTGGCCTCAGGTGATCTTTCCACCTTGACCTCCCAAAGTGTTGGGACTACAGGCATGAGCCACCAGGGCTGGCCTATATAGAACTTTTAATGGGTCCTTATGGGTGAATCACAGCATAATCCTTTGGACCTGGGAGAAAAGTATGCCATTCTCTGCAGATAACTATTCTGCTTTTAAGAAGCAGCTTCTGGTTTGCTATTGGGCCATAGTAGAGGTTGAATGCTTCATCAGAGAGCATCAAATTACCATGCCACCCAAGTTTCCCTCCATGAATTGAAGGTTATTTACCTATCAAGCCATAAGGTTGGGTATATACAGCAGCATTCTATGATTAAGTAAAAGAGGTATATGCCAGATCAGGCTCAAACAGATTATGTACACGTTTCTGGCATAAATAAGTCACCCATATGACCACAACTCCTGTGGCCTCCTGAAAAGTTTTATATGACCAGTTGGTTGAGGAAGGTAAAATTTGGCCATGATTTACAGATAGTACTGCACTCTCGCAGAGTAGAAGATTCTTCAGGTTGATTCCTGAGACATTTAATTGTTTCCTTGCTTTTTGGTACAATAAAGTGTTCCAGGTTCATCTTATATTCAAGGAATCTATCATTTCTCCAAGGTGCCTAGTTCCTTTTAAAGGGAGTTAGTATTTAAATCACACAGTGTAAGTCCTGGCAGCAGTCCTCGTTTCTAGGACTTTTCTGTATTTAGGATTGCCAGATAAAATATACAGTGCACATTTACATTTGAACTTCAGATAAACAAAAAATAATGTTTATATAAATACATCCCATGCAATATTTGGGACATATGCTAAAAAAATTATTCAAGCAAAAAAGCATTAAATGAGACAAAGAAGAACACTTTGTAATATTAAGTGCCACATTCCACAATGAAAATATAGCAATTGTGAATATCTATACACCAAATTACACACCTGTAATTTGAAAAAAACTACAGAAAGCTAAAGAAGAAGTACAAACATGCTAATAAAAGGGAAATAACAAACCACTCTCTGAGTACATTCAAGTGCACACACAAAAAAGGTTGTAAAAGACCCAAACAATAGGCCGGGCGCGGTGGCTCACGCCTGTAATCCCAGCACTTTGGGAGGCCGAGGCGGTGGATCACGAGGTCAAGAGATCGAGACCATCCTGGTCAACACGGTGAAACCCCGTCTCTACTAAAAATACAAAAAATTAGCTGGGCATGGTGGCGCGTGCCTGTAATCCCAGCTACTCAGGAGGCTGAGGCAGGAGAATGGCCTGAACCCAGGAGGCGGAGGTTGCGGTGAGCCGAGATCGCGCCATTGCACTCCAGCCTGGGTAACAAGAGCGAAACTCTGTCTAAAAAAAAAAAAAAAAAAAAAAGACCCAAACAATAAATTAAAAAGTAGATATTTTGAATATATTCACATTATGAATATGTATGTATAAGTACGTATCTCTATATATAAACTATACCCTGAAAATGGAAGATGCACCTAAACAAATGTGTAGATTCTTCGTATAAATTGATCATACAGTAGGGCTCAAGAAAGACCTCAGTAGGTTTCATAAAGTAGAAATGTTAGATACAACACTCTTAGACCCCAATGCAATAAAATTAGAAATTAAAAATAAAACAAAAAACAGTAAAAAGGCTTTTCGCATGGAAATTTCAAAACTCTTAAGCATCTCTTTGTTGAAAAGGGAAATAAAAAAGGAAAGTACAGACTTTCTTTAAAATAATGATAACAAAAATACTGCAAATTTATGCAACACATAGATCAGTAGTCGGAAAAAAATTCATAATTCTAACACCTATATTGGTAAAAACAAAAGAATGAAAATAAATTCTCAATTGAAAAATTGAGAAAAATAACAGCAAAATAAACCAATGACAACATTCTAATAACACTAAATATACATTTCTTCTTCAACCCAGCAATCCCACTTCTAGAAATTTATTCTGAAGATACAAGAATGCAAAAATGCGTATACACAAAAATTCAGTATAAGAGTATTTGTGATTGTAAAGTACCTCGTAGGAGATTGGTTCAGTAAGCTACAGTACACAAACATAATGGAGCGTTATGCGGTTGCTAAAACATAATTAAGAGGTTCTCTGAACTCATATGGAACAATTTCCAGGAGATATTATGAAGCAAAAAAGTAATGTTCAAAAGAGCACGTGTAGTATGTTACATGTTTTATAAGAAAAAAGAGAAGATAGAAAATATGCATATATCTGCTTACCAGCACAAAAAGAAACAGAATATAAACTAGAAAACAATGAATTCGGTTATCTACAAGGAGAAAACCAAGAGATAAAAGCACAGATCTCTAATACCTTTCCCCACGAAAGAGCTCCTGGCAGAAAGGCCTGTTCCAGAGCTGGGACACTGCCTTAGTCCATTTGTGTTGCTATAAAGAAATGCCTGAGGCTGGATAATTTGTAAAGAAAAGAGGTGTATTTGGCTCACAGTTCTGCAGGCTATACAAGAAGCATGGCACCAGCATCTGCATCTGGCAAGGGCATCAGGAATCTTCCACTCATGACAGAAGGCAAAGGAGAGCCCACATGTGCAGAGGTCATAGAACAGGCGAGCAGAAGCAAGAAAGAAGGGATGGAGATGCCAGTCTCTGCAACAATTGTTCTTACAGATGCTAAGAGTCAGAACTCAATCATTACCATGAGGACGGCACCACGCTGTTCACGAGGGATCTGTCTCGTGACCCAGACACCTCCCACTAGGCCCTACCTGCAACACTGGGGTGAAATGTCAACATGAGATTTGGAGGGGACAAATACCCAAACGATATCACACATATAGGTTCAAGATAAGCCTGGAGCATCTTGTTTTGCTGAAAATTGAGGAAGCACTCCCCACAAAAGTGAGGGAACATGACACAAGGATATAGGAACCAGCTCGAAGGAATCCCACTGGCCAAATCATTTGAACTTCAAAAATAATTGGCCAGGTGTGGTGGCTCACGCCTGTAATCCCAGCACATTGGGAGGCCAAGGTGGGTGGATGATGAGGTCAGGAGATCGAGACCGTCTTGGCTAACACAGTGAAATCCCGTCTCTACTAAAAATACAAAAATTTAGCTTGGCTTGGTGGCGCGCACCTGTAGTCCCAGCTACTCGGGAGGCTAACGCAGGAGAATCACTTGAACCTGGGAACCGGAGGTTGCAGTGAGCCAAGATCACACGACTGCACTACAGCCTGGGCGACAGAGCGAGACTCCATTGCAAAATAATAAGAATAATTAAGTACAGTAATGAATTGTAAACCATTAAAAAATACAGGAACTCACGAGTCCATAGCAATAATAGAAAAAAATGGGAGAGAAGCCAGAGCTCAGTTTATAGTCTAATGCCAAGAACTAAATGGCAAACACAGAGGTAAATGTGCAATTAGAAAACCAACGCTTTGCCATCTTCAGAGTAAAGACAGGATCAGACAAGAATCGTCATGCTCAATCTAGGGAACAGTGCTGAAAAGCGGCAGGATACTGGCATGGACATAAAATGTTAACTAGTTAGGGGGAAACCCCACAAGAGCAGAGGCAGTGTGAAGCCTCAGCCTGTTCTCATATAAATATAGAATTAGAAAATCAGAAATAGAGGTACATAGTTATTCCTATATATAATCACATAGCTACTCATATGTAATCATAAATATATACATGTATATAATCATATAGTCTTTAATCTTACTAATAAGTCTCAGGTCAAGAAGTATGGGACTGAAGCAGCATTGGAAAAGAGGTGACCCTAAGGCAAGATGCTCTAAGTCCTCTGTCACACCCGCATAAGGGCTGCTGGAGGACCCTCAGCTGGGTGACAGAGCCAGCGCTGTGAAAGCACCCGCTTTTAGCCAGCTAGGGAAGGAGACATCCGAGATGGCCAAGACGTCTCCTTCCTTGGGGGAGTGAGGAGAAAACTCCACTCTTCCAAGCTCTTGTGGTAGGCCTGACGACTGTCAGGGAGGCCCACAGACATCTGGGGACTTAATTGTCTCCCTGTGGTATTGTGCTTCAGTGGTCACGCTCCCTGTCTACTTTCAAGTTCTGCTTCTGCACCTGGTTCCTCTTTTTCTTAGAAGATAAGATTTAGTAATAGTAACTTAAATCTTAGTTACCTTGTTATTTCTTGACAAGTATGAAAAAAGTGCTGATGCCTTAGGTTTCCTCCTCGCCTCGGCTTCTTCAAAGTCCTGGGCCCCCTGTCTCCAAGACAATATTTACCTGGGCCTGTCACTGACCACATTACATCCTACCTGCCCTTCCCTTTGCTTTGTTCTCAAGAAAAGCCAGAGCGTCCAGGCACTCGGGGCCACTGCTGGTCTCTGCGATTTGGTAGCAGTGGACCCCTGGGCCCAAACTCTCTTTTCTCTATCTCTGTGTCTTATGTCTTTTATTTCCAGTTTCTCATCTCCACACCAGCAGGGAGGGACTCACTGGACCCTATAGGACTGGACCCTATATTAACTAGTTGCAAGGGAGGCTGTTAACTAGTTGCAAGGGAGAAAACATGAAGTAATTCTACAGTGGAGAAATCAGGCAATACCCTGATCAGGTGATCAACATGAACATCACCTATGAGGAACAGGTGGACTCTATGTGCCTCCAGATGTGATATTCTAAAGAAGGCAGAGCATCCCTGTACAGAATTTATACCAAGAATACGTAACCCCAATCTAATCACAAGGAAACAGCACAAAAACACAAAATGAGGAACATTTGTTTTCAATGGTGGAGGGCAGAAACTGTATTCTTCAAAAATGTTTATATCATGAGAAACAAAATCTGGAATGCTCCAGATTAAATGACACTAAAGAGCCATGATGATTAAATGCAATACCTCACTCCAGAATGGATCCTGGATGGGGTAAAAATGCTATAAAGAACCTATTAGACAAACTGACAAAATTGGAATACAGACAGTATATTAGATAACAGTATCGTGTTCATGTAAATTTATGAAGTCGATAATTGTTCTAAAGCTATATGAGATCTCCATTCTTTGTAAAACTTAGCTGAAGTATTTACTTATGATGTATGTAGCTTATGTCCAAACGGTTGAGAAAAAAATTATAGACGGAGAGACAGCAAATGTTAAAGCAAAGGGTAAAATGTTTGCCTCAAACATAAGCTTCTTAAAACATCTGTAAGATTACATTTACTTCCCTGGCTAAAGCCATCAGGAGCTTTCTACTGCAAATAAAGTAAATTCCAAATTCCTTATCAGGACCTACCAGGCCAGCAAAATCGAGTCCCTGATGGCCTCTTAGATTATACCATGACCCCCATACCCTGCAACCCCCCGTGCTGGTTCGTGGAGCTCGCAGATCCGCGGAAACAGCCCTCTCTCCCACCTCTGGGATCTTACACATTCTGCATCTTGGCTTGTTAATATCCTCAGTCCACTCCTAATGTCTGTCTTCTTTTCGTCCTGGCAGTTTTAGCTTAGTGCCACCTCCCGAATCTATTTAAGGTCTGCCCCATTCTCTCAGTATCCTTTTCTACTATATTGTAATCGTTACTGTATTTATTTATTTATTCATTTATTTTTTGAGTTGGAGTTTCACTCTTGTTGCCCAGGCTGGAGTGCAATGATGCAATCTCAGCTCACTGCAACCTCCATCTCCCAGCTTCAAGCCATTTACCTGCCTCAGTCTCATGAGTAGCTGGGATTACAGACATGAACCACCACACCCGACTAATTTTTGTATTTTTCGTAGAGATGGGGTTTCTCCACGTTGGTCAGGCTGGTCTCAAACTCCTGACCTCAGGTGATCCACGCGCCTCAGCCTCCCAAAGTGCTGGGGTTACAGGAGTGAGCCACCACGCCTGGCCTAATTATTTTTATCTACTTGAGTTTTTTGTTTTTTCTATCCCCACCTCCTTCCTGGGGTAGGAAAATATAGAAATTCAAGACATTCTTCTGTCTCAGCCTGCAGTCCATGCCAATATGGACGCCAAGATGCTCCAGGCTCTCTCTCTCTCTCTTTTTTTTTTTTGAGATGGAGTTTCCCTCTTGTTACCCAGGCTGGAGTGCAATGGCGCGATCTCGGCTCACCGCAACCTCCGCCTCCTGGGTTCAGGCAATTCCCCTGCCTCAACCTCCTCAGTCGCTGGGATTACAGGCACGCGCCACCATGCCCAGCTAATTTTTTGTAGTTTTAGTAGAGACGGGGTTTCACCATGTTGACCAGGATGGTCTCCATCTCTTGACCTCGTGATCCACCCGCCTCGGCCTCCCACAGTGCTGGGATTTCAGGCGTGAGCCACCGCGCCCGGCCCAGGCTGTCTCTCTTACTCATCGTGATTCTATATTACACACCCAACACAGAGTAGGCAGCCAAATAAAGAAAATCTTAGAGTAAAAACAGCCTGCAACGCAACTATGAAGACAGTGAAAAGATCAGTCATTGCCAGGGGTTGAAGGGAGGGAGGAATGAAAAGGCAGAGCATTAGAGGATTTGGGGGCAGTAAAACTACTCTTATAGACACATGTTATTATACTTTTGACCAAATCCATAAAATCTCCAACATACCAAGAGCGAACCTTGATGTTAACAGTGGACTTTGGGCCATAATGGTGTATCAATGTAGGTTCATTGATTGTAACAAATGGACCATTCTGCTGCCCATGTTGGTAGGGGGGAAGGCAATTAATGTGCAGAGGCAGGACCTATGTGTGAACACTCCGTACTTTCTGCTCAACTTTGCTGTGAACCTAAAACTGCTCTAAAAATGATCTATTTAAAAGAGAGAGGAGCCCGGGCCCAGTGGCTCACGCCTGTAATCCCAGCACTTTGGAAGGTCAAGCCGGTCAAATCACGAGATCAGGAGTTCCAGACCAGCCTGACTAACATGGTGAAACCCCGTCTCTACTCAAAATACAAAAATTAGCCGGGCATGATAGTGTACGTCTGTAATCCCAGCTACTCAGGAGGCTGAGGCAGGAGAATCGCTTGAACCCGGGAGGCATAGGTTGCAGTGAGCCGAGTTCACGCCACTGCACTCCAGCCTGGGCGACAGAGCGAGATTCCGACTCAAAAAAAAAAAAAGAGAGAGAGAGAAAGGAAATGGCCTAAGATATTACAAAATACCACAAGATGGCACTCTTTCTCTGAGAAGTTTCAGTGAGGGCTGCATTTACAGCAATTGCTGCTGCTGAAGAGCACAGCAGGGATTGTGACTGCCCCTGGCCCAGTTATTCATGAAGCTCAGTGTCACAACGTTGTCACAGCCCTGCCCCAGGTTTTTGTACTTTCCAGGGGTGTTATTAAATACAAGTTTTACTATTCAGGTGTGGTGAGGCCAACAGATCAGGATATGACTGCCACTGGAAAGATGGTTTTTTACTGTTCCCAAGAGGAAGGGGCACCAGGTAGGTCAGGAGATAAAGCGGGAGGAAAAGGAGGGCAAGAGCCTTTCTTTCCAGGTAGATCCTGGTCCAGAGTCTAAGGGCCTGAGAAAGGAGGGGGCTGGGGTATGAGCACTGGATTGGTTGATTTTTTATTTTATTTTATTTTTTTCTTGAGACAGAGTCTCGCTGTGTCGCCCTGGTTACTCTTACCAGGCCACCCAAAGGAGTTTCCATTTCAAAGGAAATCTTCCTGCTGGGCTTGGTGGCTCATGCTTGTAATCCCAGCACTTCAGGAGGTCAAGGTGGGTGGATCACGAGGTCAGGAGTTCAAGACCAGCCTCTCCAATATGATGAAATCTCGTTTCTACTAAAAAATACAAAAAAATTAGCCGGGTGTGGTGGTGTACGCCTGTAGTCCCAGCTACTCAGGAGGCTGAGGCAGGAGAATTGCTTGAACCCTGAAGGTGGAGGGTGCAGTGAGCTGAGATCATACCACTGCACTCCAGCCTGGGCAGCAGAGTAAGACTCTGTCTCATAAAAAAATAAAATAAAATAAAAGGAAAGGAAAGGAAACCTCCCACGCAGATGCTATAGAAAAAGATCTAATTGGTTCTATAAACCGGCAAGAATATTACCATACCATGAATATTACCATACCAAGAATATTACCATGCAATAATATTACCATTACCCGATCTTTTTGCCAATTTCCTAACTGGAAAAATGTAGGACATATTTGAGCTCCTTTAAGTCACTCCTCAAGGTGACTTTTAGAGAGAGGACACAGGCCATGTGAGTGGGAGAAGGGCCCAGGTGCCATGCCTTACTGTTACCAGCAGATGGAGAGGAACAGCACAGACCGCACATCTGAGAGAACAATTGATCACCAGCAGACAGGGCCAGGAGTGTCCTGAGGTTACTCCAGGGCCTGAGAGCTTCCAGGCAGGTGTAAACATGAAGGCTGGCTGGGAGCAATCGTATTATAGCTGCACAATCCGCAGTGAGGCATTGTCTGTGGCAGCAGCCTCCCTGAGCTGGCAATAATCCCTTTTTCTAATCTGGTTTCATTAAGTGGACACCAGGCATGGATCAGAAGAGAGGGGTTATGTATGGGATTCCATTATTTAACCAGGTGATCCCTCAGAAGGTTTTGAGTTTCTAAAACAAAAAGAGACTGTGCTACCAAGAATTGGCATGCAGTAAACAGTTTAGTAAAACCGAAACGCCGGCTGGGCGAGGTGGCTCACACTTGTAATCACAGCACTTTGGGAGGCCGAGGCGGACAGATCACCTGAGGTCAGGAGTTCGAGACCTACCTGGCAAACATGGTGAAACCCCGTCTCTACTAAAAATACAAAACAATGAGGCGTAATGGCAGGCACCTGTAGTCCCTGCTACTCAGGAGGCTGAGGCAGGATAATCGCTTGAACCCAGGAGGCAGAGGTTGCAGTGAGCCAAGATCGTGGCATTGCACTCCAGCTTGGGTGACAGAGCAAGACTCCAACTCAAAAATGTATATATAATAACAATATTGTCTGGGCATAGTGGCTTATGCCTATAATCCCAGGATTTGGGAGGCCGAGGCGGGTGGGTCACTTGAGATCACGAGTTCAAGACCAGCCTCAACAACATGGCAAAACCCTGTCTCTACTAAAAATACAAAAATTAGCAGAGTGTGGTGGTGTATGTCTGTAATCCTAGCTACTTAGGAGGCTAAGGCAGGAGAATGGCTTGAACCTGGAAGGCAGAGGTTGTGAACTGAGATTGCGCCACTGCACCCCAGTCTGGGCATCAGAGCAAAACTCCATCTCAAAAAAAAAAAAAAAAGCCTGAAATGCCACTGCACAGTGACTTTCCTTTCCCGTCTACAGCTTTACTGCAATTCCCTGTCTAACCCTGAACTACGTGGTGGGAAGTCCAGGGCGAGGTGAGCAGCACGGTTCCTGATAGAGCCCCTACCTTATGATAGAGACTAATGAATGCAGACTGTGAGCCTCTTACATTCATAGTATTGAAAATAACCATTTGAGGGTGTGGGAGGCTTGGGAAATGATTATTCAGGGATAAAAGGAGGAATTTACATTGATCGAGGGTTAGCCAGACGGCTTCTCTTTTTGTCTTGTGAAGTTAACTGCAGCAAGGGGTTGATGAGTGTAGCACAATTGTCTTGGGACAGGATGGGCAGCACTGTGTGACTCCTGGCTGTAATCTGAAGCCTTCCTTCCTCCCGCAGATCTGTAATCATTCCAGGTGGCAGTATGGTTTTGCTTACAGTTGTGGACGTTGCCCACGGTGGGGCCACAGAGCAGCAAGGCTCAGCAGGGAGTTATTTCCCCAGCTCTCCACACACCAGGATGTTTGAGAGATGAGCCAAGTCTTGGTTTTCTGACAGTGAGGCGAGAACACAGAGAGAAAAGGAGAAGAGGAAGAAGCGGCTGCCAGAAATACTGATGAGGCATAAAGAGAAGATGCTGAAGGAATTCAGTGTGAGTCAGGTGCTCCTGCCCTTGGCATTTGATGGCGCATTCTCCTTAAAGGGGTATGCAGAGATCCTCCCTCGGGATCGCTATTCCAAGAGAGTGGAGGCTTTTCTCCTGAAGCTCTTTTTTCCAAGGTGTAAGTGCCTTCTGTGCTTCCTGCTGTCATCTGGAGGAATTCTGCCCTTACGTCCTCACCTGCTTTTTTCTTCATTGCCAAGGTAAGGATATAGTTTGCTGTGGAAAGTAGTGAGCTTAATCATGGTCTAACCAAAATGTCGCATACCCCAGCCACAGTAAGTAATGATGAGTTTCAACCTAGCATTGATTTTTACTTTAATAAAAATACCCAATGCTTCTCTCTAAAATCTTGTAATAGAGAAATAAGCACCTGTGATGCCCAATAAAACTTTGCACAGCTTCTGATACAACCTGAGGGATGATTTCTAATAATGTAATAGAAATATTTATATATTTCTTGTTTTAATGAGGATTTTGAAGTGCAAGACATAAAATATTAATAGATTAAAGAAGCTGGACTGAGCTTTCATTCAGCACGTAAAGGCACAAAACGATCATGGTTCCGCAAAACGTTAGAGTTGCCGTATGACCTACCAATTCCACTCTTAGTTATAAACCCAAGGTCAATGAAAATGTGTCCATGGAAACCCAGTCTAAGAAGGTTCATAGCAGCATTATTTATAATAGCCAAAAAGTAGAAACAACCCGATCGCCCATAAACCAGATGGATAAACAAAATATAGCCTCTCTACGCAACAGAATATTATTTTGCCATAGAAAGAAATGAATTACTGATGCATGCTACAACACAAGTGAACTTTTAAAGCTGTATGCTAAGAGAAAGAAGCCAGTCACAAAATGTACATCTGTAGGTTTCCATTCCTATGAAATGTCCAGAATGGGGAAATCCACAGAGACAAAGTAGATTCGTGGCTGCCAGGACTGGAAGTAGTGGGAAAATGCGAAGTGACGGCTAATGGGTGCAGTATTTCTTTTTGAGATAATGAAAATGTTCTGAGGTTAGATTATGATGATTGCACACATCTGTGAATATGCTAAAAACTACTGAACTATATACATTAAAAGGGTGATTTCTGTGGTATGCGCATTATATCTCAATAAAACTATCATTTTAAAAAAATTGGCATGGGGCGGAGTGCAGTGGCTCACACCTGTAATCCCAGCACTTTGGGAGGCCAAGGCAGGTGGATCATTTGAGGTCAGGAGTTCAAGACCAGCCTGACTAACATGGTGAAAACCTGACTCTACTAATAACACAAAAAAATTAGCTAAGCGTGGTGGCGCATGCCTATGGTCCCAGCTGTCGGGAGGCTGAGGCAGGACAATGGCTTGAGCTCAGGAGGTGGAGGTTGCAGTTAGCTGGGATCGTGTCACTGCACTCCAGCCTGGGCGACAGAGTGAGACTCTGTCTCAAAAAAAAAAAAAAAAAAAAAATTTGGCATGGAAGTCTTCTCAACTGTTTCTCTTCTCCAGCCTTCCAAAGAGAGACCTATAGTTGCCTGTTCCAATTTCTCAACCTCCTTCCTTCTCAAGAGAAAGAATTCTTTCTTGCTAGGAGAGAGTTTGGCCAATGTCATAAAGACATGAAGAGTTGGGGAGGGAAAGAAGAGTGTGAGAGAGAAAAGCCGAACATAGCTAGTTAGAAGAGAAGGGTCTGGGGAAGGCCACTGCAGCATATGTTCTGGGGCAGTTGCAGGAGTAACGGGGACAGAAGCAAGAGCAGGGCATTCCTATTTTGTGATATTATGGCTTCTGTGTGTGTGGACCCATTCTGGTTTTTGAGAATGGCAAGAAAAGGCTCTGAACTATTTTGAAATAGCATTTGGGTGCTGGTCTTTCATTTGCCTACATTCCTCCAAGACAGAACCATAAAGGCCCAAGCTTATATTTTAAGCTTTTGTAATACAGTTACGCTTTTATATTTTACAATATGTTTAAGTCACATATTTTAAGGTTTGTCTCTGGAAAAATGGCCCTTGGCTTTTAGGATAGTTGTGGCAAATTATAGGTTAAATATAAACGCTTCCAGTCTACAGCCCCCATAATGTTGAGTAAAATGATCAATCCCCTGAAAAAGTCAAGTCAGTGAAAATGAATATTTATGAATGGCTTCTTATGTTACTTTAGGCTGTTACGTAATACAAATTTTTTTCTGAGAAGTATTCATTCATCCATTCATTTGTTAATTCAGCACAACTTTATAGAGTATCTACTGTGCATCATGCACTGTGATAAAGAAGACAAATGCAATCCTTTATTTTTTATTGTCTTTTATTGTTATTAAATACTATCATATATTTTTAAAGCTTAGATAAAAAATAAATATATATATATATGTTTTTTGTTGTTGTTGAGACAGAGTCTTATTCTGTCACCCAGGTTGGAGTTCAATGGCGGGATCTCAGGTAACTGCAATCTGTGCCTCCCAGGTTCAAGCAATTTCTCCTGCCTCAGCCTCCTGAGTAGCTGGGATTACAGGCATGCACCACCACACCCAGCTAATTTTTGTATTTTTAGCAGAGACAGAGTCTCGCCGTGTTGGCTAGGCTGGTCTTGAACTCCTGACCTCAAGTCATCCTCCTACCTCGGCCTCCCAAAGTGCTGGGACTACAGGAGTGAGCCACAGCAGCTGGCCTACACTTGGATAAATATTTTTTATAATATAGCTTAAAACACTGATAAGTAAAAAAAAAAAAATGAATATCTATTGTCGTTTAATTTTTTAAGTGAAGGACAATCACAGAGTGACTTTTGTTTGTTTGCCAGCTTAATTTTGCTTTGTAAAGAAATAACAGCTGAGGAGGAAGAGGGAGACAGAAAGGGATTCGATAGGGTTTTAGCCATTTCTTTAATATTTTAATTATTTTTAAAATTCTGAAGCATATGTCAAAATGTTAACATTTGTTAAATCTGGAGTTGGAAACGTGGATATATATTATATTATTTTTCTATGCTTTTCTGGATATTTGAAAATGTTTCTAAGTAATAAAGATATTTTATTTCAAGTAGGAAGATTGCTTGAGGCCAGGAGCTCAAGACCAGTGTGGGCAGCATAGTGAGACCTCATCTCTACAAAAATTATTTTTTAGATTAGCCGGGCATGGTGGCGCAAGCCTGTAGTCTCAGCTACTCAGGAGGCTGAGGTAGGAGGGTCGCTTGCACCCAGGAGTTGGAGGCTGCAGTGAGCTGTGATCATGCCACTGCACTCCAGCCTGGGTGACAGAATGACCCTGTCTCTAAAAAAATAAAAAATGTTTTAAAAATCGATTTGGAAAATAAATAATCTGATTGTGGTACTGGTTACACAAATCTATACATCAGATAAGATTTTATAGAACTATATAACCACCATAAAAAATGAATACATATAAAACTAGCTCAATCTAAACAATGCCTGCAATTTCATATTGTGGCAATGTCAGTTTCCTGGTTTTGATAATTAGAGGAGGTAAAATGTAATCACTGGGGAAGCTGAATGAAAGCTACATGGAAATTTAGTGTACTATTTTTGCAACTTCCATGAGAATCTAAAATTACTTAAAAGCTGTATTTTTAAAAAGATATAGCAATAATATTATCAGAGTTTAACTGGAGAGATTGTTTTGAGATTTTTTTTTTTTTTTTGAAAAATAAAATTCTAAGCTAGGGCACAGTGGCTCACACCTGTAATCCCAGCACTTTGGGAGGCCAAGGCGGGCGGACAACATGGGGTCAGCAGTTCAAGACCAGCCTGACAATATGGTGAAACCCTGGCTCTACTAAAAACACAAAAATTATCCGGGCATGGTGATGTGCACCTGTAATTCCACCTACTTGGGAGCCTGAGGCAGAAGAATCGCTTAAACCTGGGAGGTGGAGGTTGCAGT
The DNA here is from genome assembly GCF_009761245.1 of Sapajus apella. Lineage (NCBI taxonomy): Eukaryota > Metazoa > Chordata > Mammalia > Primates > Cebidae > Sapajus > Sapajus apella. The sequence continues at coordinate 93,596 of NW_022437270.1, forward strand.
GAGCTGAGATGGCGTCATTGCATTCCAGCCTGGGTGTCAAGAGTGAAACTCTGACTCAAAAAAAAAAAAAGAAAATAAAAAAATTTAAAATGTTCAAGTTATTGTGCTACCTGAATGTCATACCAGTGCTCAGAATTTAGACTTTTAGACTCATGTTTGTAAGTGATTCCCTGAGTAATAATCCCAGGCTATAAAGCAAGTACTTTGCAAAGGCTCTACTCCTTCCTCGTGTTGGATGATCCATCTGTGCTCAAGGGGCTCCCACTCGGTGGGTGCCCCCAAAGAGGCTGATTTATGATCAGCTATAATGACATCCAGCTTCAGAAGGAAATCCATTTCCTGTCACTGTAGGGGGTAGACTCAGCTCATATAAATGCAGAGGAAGCCTTGTAGTTCTTGTGATACAAAACCAGGCAGCTGCCATCATTAGAAACACAGACCATTAAGTAACTGCATGGAACCACAGCAAGAAGGTTCCAAGTTCGCAGTGCTGCTGCAGAGTGCTCTGCAGAAGGCAGGATTGTCAATTCAGCACAAAGCTGAAGGCAAGAACTCATGGTATTTCGCCATCATGGCTAGTGATATTCATGGGACCTGGAAGTCCTATACTGTCTCTGCATGTTTTATACGCACATTTTAATGTTGTCTGTGGACAATACTGGTTGTTGCGACAGGTCACTTGTGCCGTGAAAAGAATGGCTGGCACCTCTAATTACAGGGGAAGAGCCAGCTCGCAGGGGCTGGGGATGGGGAGCAGGAGGCTCATCCCTGCAGCACTGCCACCACATTTCTTTTGTTCCTGACTTTCTCCCATTGGGTAGATGAGCAAGAGCGAGAGCCCGAAGGGCAACCGAAGTGTAATCATACAAGGAAAGCTCAGGGAAAGCGGTTCCCAAACCATCCTTCCCGTACTTGTCTCTTGGGGCGGGCTTTTCCGCAGTGATGTGATTCAATATGACTGCATGATTATGTGTTTACAACAAGCAGAAACAGGGCTGGCACTGACTACGTAAGGATGGGAGGATGGGCGCTGCCTTCGGGAGCTGGAGGATTAGAAGACATGAACAGAGGTGACGGGTGGTATGGGCAAGAGTGGGTGAAGAGGTGCATGGAGTGGGCATTGAGCGTTACAGAGGACCTGCGGTTTTCGATACATGTGCTATCAGCTCTTTGCTGGGAACAATTGTCTCTTGTGCCTGAAGGAAAGCGGCATGAGAAGGCCTAAGAGAGAACTAAGTTGCAGAAGTGTTAAACCAGTGTGGTGGAGGTGCTGTCCAGGCAGAGACAGAAATCATGGTCAGGACCTGAGGAAGGGCAAGATGCGTTCAACCGGTGAGTCTCGGAAGTCAGCCAGAACCTCCCTGTGACTCTGGTTCCCAAGCTCAAGAGGGACCAAGTCCAAGATTGGAAAGCTGTGCACATCATCAGTCAGGAAGAAGCCGTATTTGAAAGGGATTCTGGTGCCTCCTTTTCTTTCTTCCCCTGATTCCATGAAGCCCATTTTTTAAAATATTGCAAAGAAAGTGGATATTTCCTCTCAAAGCCCCATGTTCAGAAAAATACCAGCATGCACTTTTGAAAAAGGGCTACTCTATTCCCAGCCAAGACAAGCGCTTATTTATTTATTCATTTTGAAGAACTGGTAATGATTTATTTTTCAATAAATGAATGGATTCATGAATAAACAATTCAATGAATGAATTGTTTAGAGAAATGTAAATGGAATAATATTCGTTTTTTCACATACAATTTGGAATAGCTAAATCTCCAGCCATATATTGTTATATCTTTTAAAAAGAAAAGCAACCAGTGAGCTTGCTGGAAATGTGATACACATTTGTGTTATAATGCAGGACAAACCCATAGGGTCTTACCAGATGCATCTGCTGCAGAAGAAAAAGCGAGGGTTGAAACTCAGCCAATCTTAGCAGTGCCCCTGACACTGAAGATAAGAACAAAGTCTCCAATTATGTTAACATTCTCAGTGTGTTTGCAATCTTTAAAAAGGCCTATCTTAGCGGGCAAGGTGGCTCATGCCTGTAATCCCAGCATTTTGGGAGGCCAAGGCGGGCAGTTCACGAGGTCAGGAGTTTGAGACCAGCCTGACCAACATGGTGAAACTCCATCTCTACTAAAAATACAAAAATTAGCCGAGTGTGGTGACACACGCCTGTAATTCCAGCTACTCAGGAGGCTGAGGCAGGAGAATCGCTTGAACCCAGGAGGCAGAGGTTGCAGTGAGCTGAGATCATGCTACTGCACTCCAGCCTGGTGACAGAGTGAGACTCCATCTCAAAAAAACTAAAAAGGCCTATCTTTTTACTTTTCATTTTCTTCCTCTCTCATGGTTCTTGTTCCACCAGGTCCTTTGGCTACTTACAAATAGTTCTTCTGATGCTAATATTTTCTAGGACATACGTAGGCCACTGTATGGTTTTTTGGTTGTTCCACAGTGTGAGAAGATGGTATCAGGAGGCTTCCATTTGACTGTAGGCACTTGATGCTGCTGAAGTGTGTGCCTGATGACTGCTCTTAGTTTTTGTTCTTTGTTGGAGCCTAAAACAAGATGATACCACTCATTCCGAACTTTCCAGATAACTCTGCACTTCCATAGTAAACTTCTAAAATATGAGTAAGAGGTTAGAAGTTAAGCAGTCATTCTCTAAAATGTGTGCTAATGCTTCTCCCAAAGGGGGAAAAAAAACCTCTTAATTCCTGGTGGAACATTCTGAAGTTGCTTCTCTTTTAGCTCATCAATTATATGTTTTGTGGACTAGAGTAATACTTGAACTGCAGTAAGCCTTCATGGCTACTCCTTGCAGGTACAGACTGTCTGATAGGAAGAATTTGCATAAAATGAGAACTCAAAACAACGATCAACATGGTCCCTGCTCCACGCAATGTCCTTCCCATGTCTAAAGGCATGAATGGAGGCCGGGCGCGGTGGCTCACGCCTGTAATCCCAGCACTTTGGGAGGCCGAGGTGGGTGAATTACTTGAGGTCAGGAGTTTGACCAATACGGTGAAACCCCGTCTCTATTAAAAATACAAAAGTTAGCCTGTAATCCCAGCTACTTCGGAGGCTGAGGCAGGAGAACCGCTTGAACCCAGGAGGCGGAGGTTGCAGTGAGCTGAGATTACACCACTGCACTGCAGGCTGGGCAACACAGCAAGACTCCATCTCAATAAATAAATGAATAAATGAAAGCATAAATGGAATGTCAATAGTTGGTGTGTAAGCCATCTGTTTTCTTTAACTTGCTTATGGCTTATAAGTATCCAAAATACAACCATCAGTAAGTATTGTAGAAAAATATAATACACAAGTCAACATTTACTATGTTTAAATAGCATATATAATTAATTTTACCTTTAATCACGCTTGTTACTAGAAACATGTACTTGGGGCCCCCATTATCACAGTGTGCTCATTTAGAAAGCACACAGACTGCTTTCCAATCTTTCTTTTGCTGGGTAGAGACCCATGTAATCTCAGGACAAAGCTCTCCAAGGTCCCTGAGCCTGACCTGGGTGGACATGGGTTCCCTGTGATGACAGGCTCCTGAAGAGCCAGGAGGCCTTTGCTGGCTGGGGCTGAGCTGGTGGTTCTGGGGTGGACCCCCATGGAGACGTGAAGTCAGACACTGCCATCCAGGAGATAAGGCCTGGCCCCATCACTCACTACCCTTCCTAATACAAGATTCTGGACTGCAGGTGCCTCTGGGATTTGACAAAGATATGATTTCTGTTTCTTTTCCCCTTCTGCTTCCTGCTTTCAATATGGAGAAAGAGACAGAGCCTCATTTTCATGTAACTATATATATATAATATACACACAACTATATATAATATACACACATGCAGAGAGAAAGAGATTTAAGGAATTGGCTCACACAACTATGGGGACTGGCAAGTCCAGAATCTGCAGGGAAAGCTGGCAGGCTGGAAATTCAGGTAAGAGTCAATGTTGCAGTCAGTCTTGAATCTGAATTCCATGGCAGAGGAGACTAGAAACTCAGACAGTTTCCATGTGAGTTTCAAAGAGAATTCCTTTTTGCTTGGGAAACTTCAGTCTTTGCTCTTAAGGCCTTCTATTGATTGGATGAGACCCACACACATTATGAAGAGAAATATGCTTTACTCAAAGTCTACTGATTTCAATGTTTATCACATCTGGCCAGGTGCAATGGCTCCCGCCTGTAATCCCAGCACTTTGGGAGGCTGAGGTGGGTGGATCACCTGAGGTCATGAGTTCAAGAGCAGCCTGAACAACATGGCGGAACCCCATCTCTACTACAAATACAAAAAAATCAGCCAGTGTGGTGGTGAGCACCTGTAATCCTAGCTACTTGGGGGACCGAGGCAGGAGAATCACTTGAACCTGGGAGGCGGAGGTTGCAGTGAGCCGAAATCGTGCCATTACACTCCAGCCTGGGCAATAAGAACAAAACTCCATCTCAAAAAAAAAAAAAAAGAAAAAATGAGGGCCGAGCACAGTGGCTGTAATCCCAGCCCTCTCGGAGGCTAAGGCAGGTAGATCACCTGAGATCGGGAGTCCGAGACCAGCCTGAGCAACGTGAAGAAACCCCGTCTCTACTAAAAATA